>NC_080541.1:55864355-56121855 GCF_028640845.1 Ahaetulla prasina | reverse complement strand
CTCTTGTCTATGATCACAAAAATAAATTCCATCAGAGGTGATTTTAATCCAGCACAATACTCTTTAGGTAGCAAGATTGGAATTCAGGCTTTGACCTGGTGATTTTGTTTATGTATGACAGGAAGCATCTGTAGCAACTAAAGGTGTTTCCAGGCAAAAGGGCTGACAGCATCCAGACCTCAGTTTCTGCATGAAGGAAACAAACCTCTTGTATTTTTCAACTAAAAAGTTCCAATTAGTCAGCAAATTCTGTTTTTTGTATTTAATATAAAACAGTAACAAGGCAGGGAGCATGCAATTAAAATACATAATTATGTACCTCTTTATTTTTTTAACATCGTCTTGTATCATCTTTCTAATGTATTAAAAACTTTGCTCTTTCTTTACTGAAGCAAAATGAATTTATGAAGATTCATACATATCTATATATAAATATATTAAATGTATTTTATTAAATCAACATTTTGGATACATTTCTTCAATTTCATTTGTACCAGAAATTGGAAAACTCTTGATTCACACTGGCAAAATCAGTGTGAGAAGTTAAAATGCAAATAAATACACATATCCATTAAAAATGGTATGCTTAATATCTTAAAGCACAACTGTTGCTTAACCACTGAGGAGCAAATATTGTTTGCCCCAGATTATTTAAACTCTGATAGTCCTTCAGAAACAAAAAGTATATGGGAGTGCAATTTCTAAGGTGAATTGTGACAGAGAAGTGCATCAGTGAGAGAGCTAATATAGATAAAAAAATATCGGCTTCTATTGTTCTCAAAGTAAAAAAAATCATGTTCATATTCTGTGGCAGTCATACTGTTTTATGTGAATGGATAACATTACAGGAAAAATATTGCAGGTTTTTTACAGATGGCCTAATTTTCTTTGCTGAAATTGCATTAAACGTTTGAGGAGCTGTTTTTCAGTTACATGCAAATGTAAGTGATTCTGTCTAAATATGCTGTACTACTTTGAACAGCTCCTTTATAGGTTTAAGCTAGGGTAGGAAATGTAGTAACAGGAGACAACTGCATTAAGTGCCTTTCTCCCCAGTTTTCTAAATGTTTCTTACCCCTCCAGGAATAAATCTCAATTCAGGAAGCCAAGCATTCATCAAAATTTAATCTGTTTCTTTAAATGCACAACAAAAACTAAAGAAGAGCAAAACATAAAGCTTCTCATAAGCTTCAGGCTATATCTATACATGACCTGGATAATTTTCTAAAAGGAAATGCCTTCCGTCCAATTTTACAACCATATAAAAAGTAAAAACACTTGAAATAATATCATACTCTTGCTCTTGATGCATGATTTATATGCTGTCATGTGTCACTTTTTTTCTTAATTTTCATGTGAGATGAAACTAGGATGGAAAAACTAGTCAAGGAACAAACCATGTAAATGTACCTTATAATGAGGTTTTTGTTAGTGGTGTTTTAAAATATTCACATATTTATATTTTTGCAGTACAGAAATATGGGTATAGCAGAATAAGTAGGGTTTATAAATGATATGTATTCTCCAAAGAATTTGGAAATATTTAATATCAACTCAAATAAATCCACAATTTAAAATGTCCACAGCAAAGCATCAACCCCTTTGAGAAGTTTCAAATCACTGTAACAAAATTGCAATCCTGAGGTCCAAACCACTGGGGGGAAAATAACCCACTGCTCTCACTACAGGTTAGTATGTTTCAGGCTATTTTCCTTCTTCTAATCTCACTTATCTTTTATGAATTTTGCCGGTGTGCCACCACAATTCATTAGAATCAAGTTGCTACTACCGTCTTCATAGACAGCAGGAGTGCAAAGTTTATGTAATCGCAAAATGCACTGAGATTTTCCTCAACACAGTGTGGTTTAAAAACCCCTGAAGTCATGTGAAATAGGAGACCTGACCTCAAGAATCTATAAACCTGGACGGTCTGATTGTGAGTTGAAAGGTCAGGCTTGCTGAGGTAGGTCCTGAGGCTGTTTCAACCTAATAGTAACACTTGATTTGAACAAGATTGTGTTAAAAGCCCAAGTTTCATGAATTCATCTGGATTGTTGGCCTGTCTAGAACTTTGCTGAAAAGCTAACAGTCTAAAACTAACACAAAGAGAACAGTGGATCAAGGAACTACAAAAAAGGAGGGTGTAACCAGTAAATAGATAACATTATAAACAGAGAGGAAAATATTGTTTTTCTATTTCATCCTGCTAGATATTTTTTTTTTGCATTGTTTCTTTGCCCCCAGTTATTTTCATTGTGGATTTCCTACTTTCCATGCATTTCCCCCTTTCACCTAATTCTGTATAGAATTACAAATGTTTTGTTTTGGAATTTGTGAAGTCTATGAATTGTCATAAGAAAAACTACATTAACTGCATTTCACACAACAGAAAATCTTGCATGTTAAGCGATACCATTTCAAAAGTAGATAAACAGTTACTTTTGACAATTTTTAAAACAATTTAAGACTGGGATATAAAAATTTGCCGACGTTGCATTCTTCTTTCTGATTATTTTATGCTAGTGACTTCAGAGATACTTTTCATTGAAGAAAAGGATCTATTTCGTCAAGTTTTATTCTAAGTATTTTCTCTGTATCAAGTATGGAACTGGGTGCTAAAAATCAGGCTGTCATAAAAAAACAAATATTTTTTAAAAATTATAAGCAACTAAAGAAATTAAATTGCAATCAATCAGCAAGGACCAGATGGTGTTCAGTGGAGAATTCTAAAGGAACTAACAACCAGTATAACTGAGCTGCTAACACAAATATGTAATTTATCATTGAAAAGACTCTACTAGCAACCTGGAGAATGGCCAAGGTTATACCCATCTCTTTAAAAGGTGTTAATTATGATCCTGGGAATTAAAGCTAGTAATTCACATTTTGGTATCAAAGATCTCCTGAGAAAAAAAATAAAATAAAAATCTGGGGGGAAAAGGTCCTATATACTTTTAGCTAACCTCTTAAGTTAATGATTCATGAAGTAGTCAACATGCATGAAAATGACTTAATTTTTGAAGAGCTTGTAATAAAGATAGATAGATGACAAAATAATGTAACATAACCAAACCTCAGACATGAATTGTAGATTTTATCCCAAATCTACATTTACAGTTCTATACATGAGCTCCAGCAACATTACGAATAGGTTTTCAACTAAATGTGTATAAGAATGAACTTCCATGAAAGAAAGAAAAAGCGTATCTTCTAGTAAGTTCCATGAAAATCAAAGGAATCAATTCCAAAGACATAAATAAAAAGAAAATACCAATGCACTAACAGTATAAATATGTGCCTACTATCTTCTTTAAATATTAATCAAATTCCATGTTTCTTTATGATATTGATTAACACATACGCTTTTACAAATGAGTAACTGAGGCATGAACATTAATTAAATAATACAACTTCTGGCTATAAAAGGCATCTAACACTGTAGCACAGATGGAACAAAGGCATCTATGAATTTTTCCAAAGTATGTTAAGGCCATTTTGACCATTTCCCATATTAACTCCTCCAAGTGGAATTTGCCAACCAATGTGCATTTATATAGAGATTTGAGGCTTGATGGTTAATCTTGCATCAGAAAATTGTTCTTTGCTATAGTGACTTGAGGCTTTCTCCAGAACCAGATTCAGCTACTATTTTACAAGATGCTGTACCATACTGTGTTGGTTACTATTGATGGGCTGCCTGTTACCGCTACTTGCATTTATTGTTTGTCTTGGTGTGATTATTTCTGTGTGACAATCTAGTCCCAGACTTATGAGCCATTTTTAGAAGAATATCTCCACCTCTGAAATCTCCCTTGACATCCAGATATCTGTCACTACTAAAGCTAAACAGATAAAAAGCTGAAAACCAGTAAATACTGCCTCAGAAACGTGTGGGCTTTGCAAGAAGGAAATTGGACCACATATATTTATTTAAAAAGTTAATATAATTTAAGTAAACTGAAAAAGCAAATGAAACATTGGTAATTTGAAATATAATCCTCCCTGAATAGTTTCTAATCTGTGAATCATTAGTAAACCTTGATACTACTATAGGTAGTCAATAATATGGATAGCAAATTAAAAATAAATAACATGGCATTTTTCATAATTTCATGTGATATGGACATTCTTGACCCAAATCACAAAAATAAATTGCAGGAATTAAGATGAGAGCACCAAAGTCTCATAAAGCCATTTCTCCCTGCCTGGATCTAGTAGCAGATACACACAGCTGCAGACACAGGCTCTATCTAGCTATCTCTCATCAGGCAATAGATAGAATATTTTCCAACAAAACAAAATAGATTCATAGGGTCATTGCTTGATATGCCCTCCCCCCAAGTTTTAACTTTAATTAGTTCTTCTATGTCGAACGAACCTAGTTCATTTGCTTAGTTATGTATTGTATAAACCATGAGTTACTTTATCACTCTTTAGATCAGTGGTTCTCAACCTTTATAGTGCTGCAACCCCTTTAATACAATTCCCCATGATGTGGTGACCCCAACCGTAAAATTATTTTCGTTTTGAATTTATCGCGCCTGAAGCCGTATTGGCTAGCGATCTGAACTGCTTGCGATTGCCTTGAGGACGGAGGCATTAAAGCAGAGTCTCCTCCCCTTAAACTCCCCTTAAGTTTATCGTGCCTGAAGCCAGATTTGGCTAGCGATTGGGAGTGATTGCAGCTGGCTTGAGAGGGAGACATCAGAGCAAAGATTTCTCTCTCTTTTAATTCATCGTGCCTGAAGCCGAATTCGGCTAGCGATTTGAAGAGCCTGCAGCTGGCTTGTGGAGTCAACCTTTGGAGCGCGATTCTTCGACTCGCAAGTATACTTCTCATATTTCTGATGGTCTTAGGCAACTCTTGGCAAATCGTCATTCGACCCCCAACTGGGTCCCGACCCACAGGTTGAGAACCACTGCTTTAGATACATTAGGTGAGTAGAACCAGTATGCACATATGATATTCTGTGTTTTACAATGTGCAGAAGATTCAAGTCAGAGGAACTGACATCATTTTTGTTCTGATCATAGAACATTCCTTCCAAAGAAGAGCTGTGCAGGATTCAAGAAGATAGAATTTTTCCAGCTTTTCAACTTTTGAAAAAGTCTCAAGCCCTGAGGGTATAAATTTATTGCCTTTAGAGAAGCAGCAAATACAATCACCAAGATGCTGATACTGTTCATGTTAAAATTCAATTGCAATTTTATTTTAGAGTGGTTATCATTTACAATTTTTGATGGTTACTTAATTATCAAACTAAATGATTGTGATTAAAAAAAGGTTGTTACAGAAAAACAAAATAGACAATATATGGGAAATGAATGATACTATGGAATGACATTACAGATTTTCTCAGCTTGGTACCTCCAGATGTACTGGACTCTGGCTATGAATTATGGGAATTGAAGTGCAACACATCTGGAGAGCACCAGATTGGGAAAAGCTGGCATACTGTGTTTCTTCCCGAATTAGACATATACTGGTGTTTCAAATGTTGCCTTGGCCCAGTCTGCATGTGCTTCAGTTAACCAGGGGGCCTAGACTGGGACCCTTTACTTATACCCAAATAAATCTACTTTTCTTTTTTCACTTTACATATGTTTTTATGTATTTGTATCCTGCCTTTAAAAATGTTTACAAATAACTCAAGGTGGTGAACTTATCTGACATACCTACGTTCTCCTATTTTCCCTACAATAACAACCCTTTGGAGTATGTTAGGTTGAGAGAGAGTCACTGGCCGAGATCATTTAGCTTTTATGGCTCATTGTCTTCCACTTTCTAGCCTGGTGCCTTAACCACTAGCCTAAATTGGCTCTATCAGAGAGAAAAAAGTTAATATATTGTAGAATAGCACTAAAAAGTTTGAGAATATAAGGCATAATCAAATTGTGGCAGGAATGTTGTGCAAATTTTCTGAGCTAGTTTTCTAGCATTTTACCCTAATCAGACAAACGTATGATAATTTATCAGGTTCCATCTCCTTCAATGACCTAGATAAACTGCAAAGATAAAAACTGTATGGGTACCTACATGTTCATATCTTTCCCACATTAGCTTTCCCCGAGCAGCCCATGTTTCTCTTTATCAGAGTTCTCCAGAATTTTTATTTATTCTTATAATGTATTTATTATGAAATTTATTTGCTGACCATCTCATATCCAATGGGTGGCTTACAACATAAAGTTAAAATTGAGATGAATTATTTCCTAGTTTCCAAGTTGTGGAAGTCTGACCAACGAATGGAGCTGGACAGGTTCTCTGTTCTTAATATTACAATTTAAAGAATATAAATCAAAAGTAAATCATTGCATGTGACATTTCGATCTGTATTATATTTTTCTCATGGGGATCTGCAGATGACATAAATTTATAATAAATTTGGATTAAGAGTTTGGGAATATGGACTATGAATTGGGCTAAAATGTGTAGGGCATATTTCTATTAAAGCCTTTGCAACCTTCATCTACGACTTTGCTCACTTTTTAGAAACATTCTTCTTTGAATGAACCAAATGAAACCCCCCAAATATATTCTCTGGAAGTATCCTTCAAACTTTGGCTTTACTAAGATTTTCACATGGGTGGGACTACTCAATTCTTCCAGTGTTTTGGACAACTTTAAGCATCTGCACAAGTAATCGGTATAAAAACAAAATAAGGGCAATTCTATTCTCACACTTCGGGGCATAAGCTGATTACCAACTGAGGTTGCAGAGAAGATTCCCTCAGTGACAGACTGTTGCAATTAGGTGCATTATGTGACATTTATACCAGTCCCAAAAGCCTCAGGCACCAAAACAATCTGAAACAGAAATATACAAGACACGATGGACAACTCGGTTCGCTGCAGCATGGCGTGTTTTTTTTAAAGAGCTTTTGTTTTCTACAACTATTATGTTTTTCTTACGGAATTGAACTAGTTTCTCCACCTCTTGGAGTCTCACTATAAATATGCTGTGGACAATGATGAGGGGGAGAGGAGTTAAAATTGTGTTCAAGTGCCAAAGGAAGTTGACAGCTCAAAGCACAAGGCAAGTTCTGTTTCCACTTACCCTCAAGAACTGTTTGTAGCAATAGATCTAACCCCTGAGAATAATAAGTGGTTACATTTTTGTTTCATTTTATTTTGACAATGAATTAGATGCCCTGAATGTCTGCAGAGTTCAAACAAAGCAACAGGCCTTCAATTTAACTGGATATTTTTTTGTAAATATCAGTCAGATAATCACAATAATTGTTGTTAACAGCTTAAAATGCCACTGTAATAGGTTCTGTGTGAAAGAATTTTCAAAAGTAAACCAAAAATAGCATTTTTTCCCTTGTCATTCCCATCTCCCATCCCCAAATCTCTACAGCCGCTTTGCTAAACTGAACAAAAATTTGTCTTTTTAAAAGTCATGAGCTGCCAAAGACATTTTGAAGGTTGCCATTCATATTATTAAGGCAAGTCCTAGAGCTGAAAGTGATGCTGTATGCTGAGCAACTAAAACGTTTAGAAAAGCATCCAGTTTGAGGGTTAAATGAAAGCAAAAATAATTACTTTATCCATGTTTTTGAAGAAAATAAAACAGCTTGATGTAAGCCAAATGAATGGAAGCCTGTGACTTGAAAGGAATAGATAGATAGAGGGGGGAAAAAGGTCAGAAGACTAAATTTTCCCTAAGGGAAAAGTCATTCTTTGGAATCATTAACCTCCTTCTAGGTCACTACTGGGAGGGGGTGGGAAGCAGCAGGAAATCCTCCTGCTCCAAGAAGAATGGGTGCATCTCTCACCACCCACTGACCTGGCAATGTTATGGCAGACATAATTGTGTTCACAAATTCCCCTTCAGGCACGCTTGGTTTTAGATTCCTCTTTAAAGAGCCATGATTATCTAGTTATATTGCAATGTGCCATTTATAGTGGATGTTTTCAGGAAGCTGCAACATAATTAAACTACTCTTTGTCTGAAAGTCTGGTATCATCTTCATAATCCAGGGAACAATAAAGGTGTGCTAGTCATACAGTCTTAATGTCTTCAGCAGAAGTAAATTAATAGCCATAGTTTACATTTTTGGAGACGCAGCTATTTTATTAGCTTGTCTATACAACAGAATGATAATATGGTATTTTATTAGATGGATAAGGCTGGGCTGCCAAGCACTGTTTACATTGCCATAAGTATGACTAAAGAGACACTCTATATGTTAGCAACAATATAATTGCCCATGGCCTTCCTGTTTAAGAAAAGGTGCTGTAGGACTATCAAGCTCAACAAAATTTCTTTTGAGTTTTGCAGTGCTGTACCAAAAGCATCTGAATGTTGTTTCATGATGCAAAGATAAGATACAGCAATTAAAATTGCTGGTATGTCTTCTACTTATGTCGACTGAAGTTTCCACCCAAATGCCTAGCTTAAGGTTAGGCCTTAGATTTGCATAGCGTACCCTGGAGCAGCTGTAGGTTAGCAGTGGCTCAATTACTTTTCTTGTAGAAGAGTCCAGATCATCTATGATACTGCCAGATAAGGTTGGAAAACCTCCAGTATAAAACTTTAGGAAGCCCCTGCCAGTCACTGTTGAAAATAATGGACTGGATGGGCCTGACTTGACTTGGCAGCTTTGTTCTTGCATCATTTCAAACTATAAAGTGATACGTTTGTCATTGGTTAAGGTGAGATACGACTCAGCTATTGCTGTAGTATGTGGTTTATGTTAATCCAATTATAATTTATTTAAAATTTATAAATCTTGGTTCAGGAAACCAGCAGTTTTTGTTTGTATGTTTTTTACAATATATGAATTTTAGGTGTTTTTTTAAAAAAAATCTGTGTATGACACATTTTTCAACATAAGAAAATTGAGCAACATTTCTTTCTGCTTCTTCATTATTAATATACAAATAAAACAGTCTAGGTGGAACACTGATTAAATTAAGTTAAACTGAAACAGAAATAAAGCATTTCAATAGATCAAATCTAAGAGACAGGTTCAGTCCTACTTCTAATTCAATGCAAACACAAAGTAAACTTTTATTTTAAAAGACAGTGAAACAATTGCATGAACCCAAGAGACAACCTGAAGTAGCTAAGATAAAAAATAACATAAATACAGTATCTAGAAGAAATATCACTGTTCACAAAACATGAAGACAATTGGATTGTTATTGAACTTAGGTTTTTCAGAACTAATTACCTTTTTACCTATGATCTGACACTGGGTAAATAATCACTCACCCAAGTAAACCTTGTATATAAATTAAGTGCAGAGTTTGCATAGCACAAAAACAAATTACATATCACACTTGCTTTTGATACATTTTTAAGTTCTTGTAGCAGGTGTGTCCGTGCACAGACACAATTCACAACTAGGCTAAATGAATTAAATCTTATTATTACTGTTAAAAGAGGCTTTTCAAAGTCAAAGAGCTGATGCTTTTGACAGATATTCCCTATGTAGACACTTTTGCCAAATATGCATTTCACATACTGTGACTTTGGTTACAACTTTATAACTATTACTTGACTGCATAAATTCATGTAACACACACTTGCTTGGATGAAACAATTCAACTTAAATAACAAGTTGATCCAATATAAAGAAGAAAGCTCTCACTAAACTACATATTAAATGTGATGAAACATGAAGCAGAAAAAAATGCTCCTGGCACATCAGACATATCACTAGTATAAATAGCTCTGCTTTTGCACAAGTTAAACTACAGCAATGGTTTAACATTAATATAAAGTAAAATTTCCTAAACTAAGGCAATCCTTTCATTTCAAATTAGGAACAGAGATAAAGGTAATACAGGAAGACATTGCTTCATAGATCTGGACTTTCATTTGTGTGATATCTTCAAACATTTAGTTTATTATGGCTCCTGTAATCATTACAGACATTTTTATAAATGAGATAATGTTGGGATGCTTGTATTGTAAGCAAGTGATGGGTATTAAATGCTAAAAGATCAAACCTTTATGCTACAAAAAACTTAATATATACCTCCCCTGTAATGGTCAGGTTTTGAAAATTTATATAGCTGCCTGAGATTATTTTTTGGTTCCTTTTCTAACTGGTTAACTTTGAGGTCACTTTAATTACCATACCCAGAGTTGCCACTCTTACCAGACAATGAGATTGTCCTATTTTACCCTAGATAGTTTGTAAATATGTAACATATTAAAATGTATAACTTTTAATACTATAGTTCAATAATAATATAACACATACAGTTAGAAGTCCTACTGAACTCAGTGAAACATATTTTTAAGTAGTTATACACAGCACTATAATGTCTGTTTCACTGATTGTATGATAGAGAAGTAGACATATATTGTATGTATGCTTGAGAATGCAATTCACCCATGACAAATTTATTGACTGTGAATTTATTGGGACTTATTCACAGGTAGGTATATAATGGCCTGCAGTCTGCAATGATTATAATACTTTATTTGACTGAGGTTTTTTTTTTATTGTATGCTTGTCTATGTGCAGGCATACAGATAATCTTCACTTAACAAGTGGTTATTTAATGACTGTTGACAATGAACTTCAAAAAGGCTACTTAGACCTGTTCTCAAATTATGACTTCTGCATATTCCGCAGTCACATTTTAGGTAGTTGGCAATCAGCTTGCATTTATGTTGAATTGCAACATTGTGTACTCATGAACACAATTTCTGACTTTTTTTGTTGGTTTCTGGCAGATAGTAGCAAAATAATGTTCATTGGATATGCTGGTTTTGTTTATATAGTTTGCTTAATAACTATATGATTCACTTTACAACCATGGTGACTTGCCTTACAACCATCTTAAAAACAGTCATAAAATTGAGTCCAGTCACATGGTGACTCACTTAATGACTGCCTTGATTTATGACCAAAATTGCAGGCTCATTTGTGGTTGTAAGCCAAGGACTACCTGTATGCATAGATATCTCTGTCTCTGTCTCTCCCTCCCCCTCTTGCTGTCTTACGTATATGACAATATTTATACAGTAATGTGCAAAAGTGTTAGGCAGTTGTACAAAATGCTTTAAATTAGGAATGCTTTCAGAAATAAAAGTGTTGATAGTTTATTTTTATCAATTAACCAAACAGAAAGTAAATGAACAGAAGAGAAATGCAAGTCAAAATTTTTTGTGACCACCCTTTGTTTTCAAAACAGCATCTCTTTTGTTCATTTATTTTCTATTTTGTTAATTGATAAAAAATAAACTATTCACATATATTTAGTTACATCCTTTTTGTTTATGCAAACTTTAAAAATATGTTCTTAATAAAAATTAATTCAATTACCAGTATAATTCTAAAAATACTGTCAAACCCACAATAGGAGCAAAAAAGAAAGAAAATGAAGCATATATAGATAAATAACCATAAATGAAAATGAAGAATGCCTGCCAAAATGAAACAGCCTTAAGGGTCCTCAAAGATGTGTTTGCAATGCTGTGAGGAAATTTTATACTCCTTTCTCTGGACTATTCTCAATGAATTTAATGGAGAGGACTGTGTGCTGTTACAGCTTATATGATAATAAATTGGCTGGTCTTTAAAATGTTACAAGATATTTCCTTGTTTTTCTTGTCTTTCCTGAACTGAACAATGGAAGTCAAAGGTAGAATTGGGTGTTGTAAGGATTCTGACACATAATTTGGATGGCTTCTTCCAGCACGTTCATGCAGAGATAATAGGAAATCCTTCATATCAGTGGCTCCATTCTGGAACAATAGTTCACCTTCTTGAACCTCACTTCCATGAGCAGTCAAAACCATTGAAAAAAAATTACCATATTCCCTCTGAGCCCACCCTCATCACGGTTCTGACTGCTGAAGGCCTTTGAGTTGAATCCCTATTGACCATATTCATGAAGTTAACATCTTAGTGAAATTCATCAAAACTCACAGCGGATTAGAAGAATCAAGTCACTCTTTCTGAGTTGGTCTGATGAAGAAGGCCAGAAGATCAAAAAACTTGTTTAGCAAATGTATCAATCTTTTGCATATAGCATTATTACATATGGAAAACAAAAAAAAACCACATTGTCTTCTTTCTTCCTAGATGCCCCAGCTTTAAAGTCTTTGTCACCACTGTTTTAAGGAAGCAAGTGTTCCTTAAAGAATCAGTCTGCACACTCTTATATTAACAAAGACAAACACAGTCTAATTTTTGCAACTGTTTAGTCATTTGGGCTGGCCTTAAACACAGAAACTTTGCCTTATATGTTTCAATTCTTTCATTTGCTTTCTGTTCCACAGTAGTAATAGTTTATCAAGACTACTGAAGTACATATAGATTATTAACATAATCTGTAAATGGCTTTCAGATTAGTTTTGTATATTAGTTTTAGCATACCTTTTCTCACTCTCTTCTACAAAATGGTATACAGCACCAGCTGTATATCTGTTGCTTTACACCCTTACTCAAGAGCCTAAAGTGATTAAAGCCAATATTCAATTTCTAAAAAGTGAAAGATACTTTCAAGTTATTTTGTGAGCTGGGAAACACTTCTAATAACCAAGTTTTATTTCCACGGTAATATTTTTAGTTTTATCTAAAACTGTAACATACAAAGTAGCTAATCAAGCCCTTTTTTAATCACACATATTTTATATAGGTTTTCTTTTTTTTAAATGAAGCTTGAGAAACTGGCATTGAAGATTATAATTAAAAAAATTATTCAGCTGTAGAGAGAATAAGACAAAGGTATAAAAAAAACCAAAAAAAACCCCACCACCCTCTTTTAGTGCCTAAGATTTTTCCCCCCTCTCATTTATTTCTACTACTTTGCAGATGTGTGGGGCAAGTAGGAGGCTAATATATCTCACTTTAGCAGTACTAATTGTTTGCATTATCACAATAATCAAATGCAACCATATTAATCTCTGTGGTTATTAACTTGATTTTTACACATTAAGATTTAGATTTAATCCCTCAGGACCATCTATTAATGCTTTTAAAGTTGACGGGTTTCAACAGTTTTAAGGGTTTTTTCCCCCCACCTTTTTTAGCTGCAGGCAGTAAAATCGGAACGTGTGTGGAGTTTTGTATTTTGCATTCCTGTGGGATTCTCGGAGACACTGCTGTCAAGGACCATGAATCATGTTAATACATAGCAACCTCTACAGCTATTAAAATGTCTGCAATAATGTGATTATTTTAAAACGGAAAACTAATATCACATGCATTTCTTAAAGATCAACTCTCCTTTTAAAATCCTGGAGAAGGACTGCAGTGAGAAAAAGGTGTAGAAACTTTGGAAGCAACTGAAAGTTGAAATTTCCTATCTGTTGAAAAGAAGCTTAATATTTTTAGTTTTATCTAAAACTGTAACATACAAAGTAGCTAATCAAGCCCTTTTTTAATCACACATATTTTATATAGGTTTTCTTTTTTTTAAAATGAAGCTTGAGAAACTGGCATTGAAGATTATAATTAAAAAAATTATTCAGCTGTAGAGAGAATAAGACAAAGGTATAAAAAAAAGCAAAAAAACCCCCACCACCCTCTTTTAGTGCCTAAGATTTTTCCCCCCTCTCATTTATTTCTACTACTTTGCAGATGTGTGGGGCAAGTAGGAGGCTAATATATCTCACTTTAGCAGTACTAATTGTTTGCATTATCACAATAATCAAATGCAACCATATTAATCTCTGTGGTTATTAACTTGATTTTTACACATTAAGATTTAGATTTAATCCCTCAGGACCATCTATTAATGCTTTTAAAGTTGACGGGTTTCAACAGTTTTAAGGGTTTTTTTCCCCCACCTTTTTTAGCTGCAGGCAGTAAAATCGGAACGTGTGTGGAGTTTTGTATTTTGCATTCCTGTGGGATTCTCGGAGACACTGCTGTCAAGGACCATGAATCATGTTAATACATAGCAACCTCTACAGCTATTAAAATGTCTGCAATAATGTGATTATTTTAAAACGGAAAACTAATATCACATGCATTTCTTAAAGATCAACTCTCCTTTTAAAATCCTGGAGAAGGACTGCAGTGAGAAAAAGGTGTAGAAACTTTGGAAGCAACTGAAAGTTGAAATTTCCTATCTGTTGAAAAGAAGCTTAATATATTTTTATAGAATCCATCTTTACTGACCTCACTGTAAATGACAAATTTTGATATAAAATAAATCCAAACAATGGAATGATTATGATTTATGAACAATTACATAACTTTATTTCAGGCAAGTTATACTAAGATAAAATTTCTGGAACAGCTACTTTGAGACTCTTACAGCAATGAATGTATTATATCCAAGAAGCATACAAATATTTATTTTTATAAATATTACAATATTGTTTATTGATGATGATACTGATGATCATGATAAGGCTAGCCTAGATTTCCTTTTAAATTCAAAGATAGCTGTGTCAATTCATAAGAAATTAAAATCATAACTAATATTTCTAGTATGACCAATTGCTCCTCCCCAAAGTTTAGCAACAGGACTTCATACAATTATATTTTTACATATTTGAAAAGGAATTTCAAGGATGACTTGCAAGGGGGTATTTATGCAGAATGGAACTGAGATTAGATAAAAGAATACAAGGAATTCAAATTTATTCCCCTTTGATTATGGTCAGGAAATACGAGAATGCTAAAATGACTTTACAATAATTCATAATCATTCTCATTTCTTTCTTAAGCTAGAAAACATTGACATGGTTGTAATGAAGATTTACCAATAATTATGTATTGAAAAAGCTTGGCTAGGCCATATTTCTTGCTATATTTTATTATTTTTGTGTATTTTTGTATAATCTTGGTCTAGATTCATATATAATATATTTCCTTTAATCTGAATTGCAGAAGAAAGGGGAATTTAGATAGATAGATAGATAGATATTCAAATACTTTTTTAAGTTGCACAATTGCATTTATGCAGCTATAAACTAAGATAGAAGCAGAATGTTAAACATATACTCTAAACAATTGTGGGCTACAACCACTTTAACCACTGGTTCTGTGACCGCATGCTTCATGTGGTTCGCACATGCACCTAACGCGCTTGCATGCAATGTTCAAAATACAGCAATTTGAAGCTCAGCTGCTTACCTTCTAAGGCAGCCCCGGTAAGTAGGATAGCGGAGGTATGGAAATCAGCTGTGCCATGTGAATCTGCTGAGCCAGAAAGAAGGAAATATAGGACAGGGTAGAGCAGGGGCAGGTGGGCAGGGCCAGCTGATCAGCCCACCATTGACTTTAAATAGAGTGGAAGTGTTTATCACAAGATCATAAAATAAGTGAATTGTGGTTATAAGGTATTAAAGTAGAAACATTTAGACAAGTTATTCTCTTTTTGTGTTTTAAAATTATCCTTATAATATCAATACAACTATAGTATTGATTTCAATTATGAAAACAAATCTTAGAAAAAAGTAAAGTAGCTTTTCTGCCTATCTATCATCTATTTGTCTGTCTGTCTATCTATTACCATGCTACTAACTGCATGCATCTATATTGGTATCAGAGTGCATTTTTTTTAAGTTGATGTTTTAGTGAAATGATTTAGTTAAAGATCCTCTCTTGTTGTCCCAAATGCGCTTTTTCAAGAGGCAACTGGACTTTCTGGTTTTTCTTTGAAGACATTTCTCTTTTCATCTAAGAAGTTTCTTCAGCTCTTCGCTCCTGTAAGAATAGCTTATCATCAAAGGTACTTGTGATCCCTAGGCCACATTGACCAATATGCTACCTTCTACCAATGCAAAGATTTGCATTTATAGAATAGCCTTTGTTTTTGGAAAGAGAGATGATCTTGGCAATCTGTAAGCTTCAGCTATCTTAGCCAGTGCCTATTTGGCCTAAGCCCAAAGCTGGTTTTGTAAGAATTTGAATATGGGTTTGGCACCAGATTCCAATCCCAAGTTTGTAGTGTACTAGGTCAAAGTATTAAAGGTAGATCCGAGATCCATTGCAAGTATAAATCTGGATTCCTAATTAACTCTTTTGTAGTTAAAAAAAAGGCTTTGTTGGTGATGAAGGCCTATCACTGATGAATTAGTGGGAGCAGCACAACCTAGTGCAACCTAGTTTTAGAGCCTGGCCCTCGGATCATCACATACCTGTTGGTGGAAACTTGCAGCAAGGATGAGGAATCTCCTGTCCATTTTCCTTTCTGTAATGTATTACTGTAAGTTTTGGCGGGAGTTTTAGGCGGGAAATATCTCGTTTCTGATTGGATGCAGCCTCAGGCTGAAGTGTATATAAGGAGAGGTTTTTCTCCAGAGTTGCTGGGTCACACTATATTAAAGAGCTGTTGTCACTAACCTGGTCTCCTGCCTCGTCAATACCCAAACTTAACATTGGCGACGAGGGTGGGATCTTGAGGCAGAGCACCAGAACAGAGCTGAACTCACTACGAGAATCAAACCCAGCAAGGTGACGGCGAATGCAGCGATGACCGGCTACACGCCACCCACTCCGTTTGACCCTGCCCAGGAGACATGGGGAATATATATGACCCGTTTCGAAAGTTTCCTGGAGGCAAACGAGCTACAGGGAGTCTCCGACAACCGCAAACGGGCTTACTTCATAAGCCACTGTGGGTCAGCAGTCATCGCCGTCGCAGAAGCCCTAGCGGAGCCAACACCGCTACACTCCGTATCGTGGCAGACCCTTCAGACCCTCCTGAAGAATCACTACGCACCAGCCCGTCCAAATCGTTCGTGATGCGAGTTTGGGGCGCAGGCAACAAGAAGGCGAGTCTATCAGCGACTACATGGCAGCCCTGAGACAAGCCTCCAAGCATTGCGAGTACCGCGATCTGGACGAAGAGCTGCTGGAACAACTTATACGGGGTCAGAGACATCCGTTTGAGGAGACGGTTGCTAGCCAAGAGCAACCTGACATTGGCAAACGCTCTGGCCGAAGCCAGAGCCCATGAGATGTCCAACCATGCAGCAGACACCTTACAAAAGCGACTCACGCCGATGGCGGGCGCAAAGCCGAGCGCAGTCCACCACGAAGAAACCTATCGTGAGTCAACCAGCGAAGAGGAGGAAGAAGTCCACTACACGGAAAATCGACAAGGGAAGACCCGGAGGAATGCGGAAGTTGCGGGCGACATCAGCGCCAAAGATGTAAGTTCAGGGCGCCATTTGCGGCGGTGTGAAAGGAAGGGCACCTGGCTCAAGTCTGCGAGCACCCCAACCTTCCGCCGAAAATTCAAATCGGCCAATCAGGCGGCTCTGAGTCAGAGATGCAAACCCCACATTCCGCGAAATTTCAAACCAGCCAATCAGAGCGCGAGATCGGCGAGGCGACCAGCGATTGGCCAGGAAAGAAAGAGCGAAGTCAAACCGAATGACTGTTACCATAGACCACGCAGCTACCCGCATCAAGAAAAGATCTTCACAAACCCGACAATTGAAGGCGTACCGTGCCGACTGGAAGTAGACACAGGATCAGCTATCACAATCATGTCCTGGGACACTTTTGTGAAAGCCTTGCCGCACATCGCAAAGCGCAAGCTACAGAAACAACGGCTCCGGGTGCAGGATTACCAGGGCAACCGCATCCCTGTTCGAGGACAACGACCGTCGAGGTCAAGTCTGGGACATACGAAAAGACCCTGCCCATCACGTTAGTCGAGGAACCTTGCCAAGCTTGCTGGGGCTAGACTGGTTCAGGCGTTGGGAATGGGGTGACTGGCGTCCACCGAGCGGATGCAACCTGCAAACGCCCTACTGGAGGAATTCGCAGGCGTATTCGAGGACCGTTTAGGCAAGTACAAGGGACCCCTATCTCCTTCAATTTAGACCCCAAATAGCTCCCATTAGGTTAAAGGCAAGGAGGGTTCCTTTGCACTCAAACCTAAAATCGACAAAGAGTTAGATAAATTAGTCAGCCAGGGATACTAGTGCCAGTTGACCATGCCAAATGGGAGACGCCAATCGTCACCCTATAAAACCAGACGGGTCCATAAGAATTTGTGCTGATTACAAGGCTACCTTGAACAAAGCATTGCAAAAGAGCGCCTACCCAGTTCCAGTAGTGCAACACTTATTGCACTCACTAGGGCACGGACAAGTTTTCGCCAAATTAGACTTGGCACAAGCGTACCAACAGCTACCCGTAGATGCTAGCACAGCTGAGGCCCAGACCATTGTAACGCACCGGGGTGCCTTTAAGTGCACCCGGTTACAGTTCGGGGTGAGTGTGGCCCCGGGGCTATTCCAAAATTTGATGGAGCGGCTCCTACAAGGGTTACCGGGAGTCGTACCCTACTTCGATGATGTGTTGGTATCAGGGGAAGATTTAAGAGAACTGGGGAAGCGATTAAGGAAAGTTTTGGCCATTTTTAGGTCGGCAGGATTAAAAGTTAAAGCAAGCAAGTGTCAGATAGGGGTCGAATCTGTTGAATTTTTGGGCTATAGAATAGACAAAAAAGGGATTCACCCCACTGAGAGCAAAGTCAAGGCGATAAAGAGAGCCCCAGCACCCAAAAACAAGACAGAACTCCAGGCTTTCCTGGGTCTGGTAAACTTTTACGCCGTGTTTTTAAAAGACAAGGCAACCGTTGCTGAACCGCTGCATAAATTGCTTGGAAAAAACACTGCTTGGTCGTGGGGGAAGTCAGAGAATAGGGCATTTGAGGCAGTAAAAAGTTTGCTATCAAGCGATAGCCTGTTAATACAATACAACAACAGACTGCCGTTAGTATTGGTTTGTGATCGTCCCCTATGGAGTAGGAGCTGTACTTAGCCACAGACTCCCAAAGCGGCACTGAAGCCCCTATAGCGTTCTATTCACGAGCGATGTCCCGGCTGAGAGGAATTACAGCCAGCTAGATAGGAGGCTCTAATAGTGTCAGGGTGAAAAATTTCACGAATCGTTTTGGGCGAGATTTGAAATTGTCACTGATCACAGACCGCTATTGGGGTTACTGGCTGGCGACCGCCCAACGCCAGTAGCACTCTCACCTAGACTGACCAGATGGACTATTTTTTGACCGCATACTCCTACAAGCTGCAGCATCGGCCTGGAAAGGAGCTGGGGCATGCGGACGCATTGAGCAGATGCCCATTGCCAGGGGAAATCGAGGACCCCACCCCGGGCACACCCGTTCTACTAATTGACTCTTTGGACTCGGGGCCAGTCACATCGCAGGAAGTGGCTCGGGCCTCCTACCGGACGTTGTTTTAAGGACTGTAATCAGTTGGGTTCAAAGGGATGGCCGCTGCGGCGACGTTTCAAGGAATTTGTAAAGAAAAAGAATTGTCTGTGCAAGGGGTGCCTGCTCTGGGGGGATAGGGTGGTAGTCCCAGAGAAGCTGAGGAAAAAAGTTCTGGAACTCCTGCATGAGGGTCACCCAGGAATTGTGAGGATGAAGGGTTTGGCTAGGAGCTATGTCTGGTGGCCCCTAATGGACAGGGAAATCAGTGACAGGGTTGGCGATGCCAAGTATGTCAGGAATCAGACCACTACCACCCACGGCCCCAGTTTTGGAATGGGAGAAACCCCAAGGCCCTTGGTCCCGCATACACATTGATTTTGCCGGCCCCTTCCACGGCCAAACATTTCTAATTGTGGTGGATGCATTCTCCAAATGGCTGGAGATCATCCTAATGAAATCCACAACCGCGGGAGCTGTCATCTCAGCACTAAAACACCTTTTCGCCACGCACGGGCTACCGGACACCCTCGTGTCCGATAACGGCCCACAGTTCACCGCAGCATTATTTGAAGGGTACCTGGCTGAAGAGGGCATCCGACATGCCCTCTCAGCGCCGTTCCACCCTGCGTCGAACGGCCTTGCTGAGCGTTTTGTCCGGTGCGAAAGAAGCGCTATCACGAAGCGGCCCGGCGATTGGCAGGCACAAATCGACGCATTCCTAACCGTCAACACAGGACCCCTGTGTGGCCACCGCCGCAGCCCAGCCGAGCTATTAATGGGCGGAAGCTACGGTGCCCGCTAGACCGGCTACACCGAACTACGTACAGGGCGGGTTCAAAACAAAACCAGATAGAATCCGAGAGTTAAACATAGGAGACTCGGTGTGGGCACATAATTACAGCGGCGGCCCTAACTGGAAGAGGGGATAGTCATAGACAAAGCGGGCCCCAAATCTTATCTAGTGGAACTGAGCGATGGCAGAATCTGGGCGCCACATAGATCAATTAAGAAACAGATTGAGCGATAAGGCAGAATTAGGCGAGAACAGCCCTGACTATGATTTAATTAACCCCACAGCTGACTGGAGCCGAGAACAAACAGAAAGCGTAAGCAAAGAACCAAACAGAGACTTATCTGAGTCAGGCGAGGTCCAGCGACACCCCCCGGTCCCTCTAGAGGACAGCAGGTCCGAGCCGGCGAATAATCCAGGGCCGGATGGCCGGGAGGAGGAGCTCAGAGGAACGAAAAGTCCCTCCGGCAAGCTCGACTCAACTCCAGAAAGTGAACTGCGCAGGTCCGGGAGAGTCAGGAGACGCCCCACGTACCTGCAGGACTACGTAGAGAAGTAATATGCAAATATTGGCAAAGTGCCTTCTGGGAGGGAAGGAGTGTAATGTATTACTGTAAGTTTTGGCGGGAGTTTTAGGCGGGAAATATCTCGTTTCTGATTGGATGCAGCCTCAGGCTGAAGTGTATATAAGGAGAGGTTTTTCTCCAGAGTTGCTGGGTCACACTATATTAAAGAGCTGTTGTCACTAACCTGGTCTCCTGCCTCATCAATACCCAAACTTAACACTTTCTATATTTTCCCTGAAACATGAAACATTCCCTTATCTGAGCTGCTTTGGCCCAGTGGTTAGAATGCAGTACTGCAGGCTACTTCTGTTGAGTGCCGGCTGACTACAAGTTGGCATTTCAAATCTCACCAGGCTCAAGGTTGACTCAGACTTCTATCCTGAACACACTCAAAACCGTAGAAATGGTGATAGACTTTAGGAGAAACCCTTCCATACTTTCACCTCTCACAATACTAGACAACACAGTATCAACAGTAGAAACCTTTAAATTTCTAGGTTCTATCATATCGCAAGATCTAAAATGGACAGCTAACATCAAAAACATCATCAAAAAAGGACAACAAAGAATGTTCTTTCTGTGCCAACTCAGTAAGCTCAAACTGCCCAAGGAGCTGCTGATTCAGTTCTACAGAAGAATTATTGAGTCTGTCATTTGCACCTCTATAACTGTCTGGTTCGGTTCTGCAACCCAACAAGAAAAACACAGACTTCAGAGGATAATTAGAACTGCAGAAAAAATAATTGCTACCAACCTGCCTTCCATTGAGGACCTGTATACTGCACGAATCAAGAAGAGGGCCGTGAAAATATTTACAGATCCCTCGCATCCTGGACATAAACTGTTTCAACTCCTACCCTCAAAACGATGCTATAGAGCACTGCACACCAGAACAACTAGACACAAGAACAGTTTTTTCCCGAAGGCCATCACTCTGCTAAACAAATAATTCCCTCAACACTGTCAAACTATTTACTAAATCTGCACTACTATTAATCTTCTCATAGTTCCCATCACCAATCTCTTTCCACTTATGACTGTATGACTGTAACTTTGTTGCTGGTAATCCTTATGATTTATATTGATATTGATTGTTCCTGATTGCTTATTTGTACCCTATGATTGTCATTAAGTGTTGTATCATTAAGTGTTAAATTGTACCCTATGACCATCATTTGTGTTGTAAATGTTGTACCTTGATGAAGGTATCTTTTCTTTTATGTACACTGAGAGCATATGCAGCAAGACAAATTCCTTGTGTTATGTATGGGTATTGACGAGGCAGGAGACCAGGTTAGTGACAACAGCTCTTTAATATAGTGTGACCCAGCAAAACTCTGGAGAAAAACCTCTCCTTATATACACTTCAGCCTGAGGCTGCATCCAATCAGAAACGAGATATTTCCCGCCTAAAACTCCCGCCAAAACTTACAGTAATACATTACACTCCTTCCCTCCCAGAAGGCACTTTGCCAATATTTGCATATTACTTCTCTACGTAGTCCTGCAGGTACGTGGGGCGTCTCCTGACTCTCCCGGACCTGCGCAGTTCACTTTCTGGAGTTGAGTCGAGCTTGCCGGAGGGACTTTTCGTTCCTCTGAGCTCCTCCTCCCGGCCATCCGGCCCTGGATTATTCGCCGGCTCGGACCTGCTGTCCTCTAGAGGGACCGGAGGGTGTCGCTGGACCTCGCCTGACTCAGATAAGTCTCTGTTTGGTTCTTTGCTTACGCTTTCTGTTTGTTCTTGGCTCCGGTCAGCTGTGGGGTTAATTAAATCATAGTCAGGGCTGCTCTCGCCTAATTCTGCCTTATCGCTCAATCTGTTTCTTAATTGATCTATGTGGCGCCTCCAGACTCTGCCATCGTCTAGTTCCACTAGATAAGATTTGGGGCCCGTTTTGTCTATGACTATCCCCCTCTTCCAGTTAGGGCCGTCGCTGTAATTATGTGCCCACACGAGTCTCCTATGTTTAACTCTCGGATTCTATCTGGTTTTGTTTTGAACCCGTCCTGTACGTAGTTCGGTGTAGCCGGTCTAGCGGGCACCGTAGCTTCCGCCCCATTAATAGCTCGGCTGGGCTGCGGCGGTGGCCACACAGGGGTCCTGTGTTGGACGGTTAGGAATGCGTCGATTTGTGCCTGCCAATCGCCGGGCCGCTTCGTGATAGCGCTTCTTTCGCACCGACAAAACGTTCAGCAAGGCCGTTCGACGCAGGGTGGAACGGCGCTGAGAGGCATGTCGGATGCCCTCTTCAGCCAGGTACCCTTCAAATAATGCTGCGGTGAACTGTGGGCGTTATCGGACACGAGGTGTCGGTAGCCCGTGCGTGGCGAAAAGGTGTTTTAGTGCTGAGATGACAGCTCCGCGGTTGTGGATTTCATTAGGATGATCTCCAGCCATTTGGAGAATGCATCCACCACAATTAGAAATGTTTGGCCGTGGAAGGGCGGCAAAATCAATGTGTATGCGGGACCAAGGGCCTTGGGGTTTCTCCCACTCCAAAACTGGGGCCGAGGTGGTAGTGGTCTGGATTCCTGACATACTTGGCATCGCCAACCCTGTCACTGATTTCCTGTCCATTAGGGGCCACCAGACATAGCTCCTAGCCAAACCCTTCATCCTCACAATTCCTGGGTGACCCTCATGCAGGAGTTCCAGAACTTTTTCCTCAGTTTCTCTGGGACTACCACCCTATCCCCCAGAGCAGGCACCCCTTGCACAGACAATTCCCTTTTTCTTTACAAATTCCTTGAAGCGTTCGCCCGGTAGCGGCCATCCCTTTGAACCCAACTGATTACAGTCCTTAAAACAACGTCCCGGTAGGAGGCCCGAGCCACTTCCTGCGATGTGACTGGCCAGAGTCCAAAGAGTCAATTAGTAGAACGGGTGTGCCCGGGTGGGGTCCTCGATTTCCCTGGCAATGGGCATCTGCTCAATGCGTCCGCATGCCCCAGCTCCTTTCCAGGCCGATGCTGCAGCTTGTAGGAGTATGCGGTCAAAAAATAGTCCATCTGGTCAGTCTAGGTGAGAGTGCTACTGGCGTTGGGCGGTCGCCAGCCAGTAACCCCAATAGCGGTCTGTGATCAGTGACAATTTCAAATCTCGCCCAAAACGTATTCGTGAAATTTTTCACCCCTGACACTATTGAGAGCCTCCTATCTAGCTGGCTGTAATTCCTCTCAGCCGGGACATCGCTCGTGAATAGAACGCTATAGGGGCTTCAGTGCCGTTTGGGAGTCTGTGGCTAAGTACCGCTCCTACTCCATAGGGGACGATCACAAACCAATACTAACGGCAGTCTGTTGTTGTATTGTATTAACAGGCTATCGCTTGATAGCAAACTTTTACTGCCTCAAATGCCCTATTCTCTGACTTCCCCACGACCAAGCAGTGTTTTTCCAAGCAATTTATGCAGCGGTTCAGCAACGGTTGCCTTGTCTTTTAAAAACACGGCGTAAAGTTTACCAGACCCAGGAAAGCCTGGAGTTCTGTCTTGTTTTTGGGTGCTGGGGCTCTCTTTATCGCCTTGACTTTGCTCTCAGTGGGTGAATCCCTTTTTTGTCTATTCTATAGCCCAAAAATTCAACAGATTCGACCCCTATCTGACACTTGCTTGCTTTGACTTTTAATCCTGCCGACCTAAAAATGGCCAAAACTTTCCTTAATCGCTTCCCCAGTTCTCTTAAATCTTCCCCTGATACCAACACATCATCGAAATAGGGTACGACTCCCGGTAACCCTTGTAGGAGCCGCTCCATCAAATTTTGGAATAGCCGGGCCACACTCACCCGAACTGTAACCGGTGCACTTAAAGGCACCCCGGTGCGTTACAATGGTCTGGGCCTCAGCTGTGCTAGCATCTACGGGTAGCTGTTGGTACGCTTGTGCCAAGTCTAATTTGGCGAAAACTTGTCCGTGCCCTAGTGAGTGCAATAAGTGTTGCACTACTGGAACTGGGTAGGCGCTTTTGCAATGCTTTGTTCAAGGTAGCCTTGTAATCAGCGCAAATTCTTATGGACCCGTCTGGTTTTATAGGGTGACGATTGGCGTCTCCCATTTGGCATGGTCAACTGGCACTAGTATCCCCTGGCTGACTAATTTATCTAACTCTTTGTCGATTTTAGGTTTGAGTGCAAAAGGAACCCTCCTTGCCTTTAACCTAATGGGAGCTATTTGGGGGTCTAAATTGAAGGAGATAGGGGTCCCTTGTACTTGCCTAAACGGTCCTCGAATCGTCTGCAATTCCTCCAGTAGGGCGTTTTGCAGGTTGCATCCGCTCGGTGGACGCCAGTCACCCCATTCCCAACGCCCGGAACCAGTCTAGCCCCAGCAAGCTTGGCAAGGTTCCTCGACTAACGTGATGGGCAGGGTCTTTTCGTATGTCCCGTGACCTCGACGGTCGTTGTCCTCGAACAGGGATGCGGTTGCCCTGGTAATCCTGCACCCGGAGCCGTTGTTTCTGTAGCTTGCGCTGCGATGTGCGGCAAGGCTTTCACAAAAGTGTCCCAGGACATGATTGTGATAGCTGATCCTGTGTCTACTTCCAGTCGGCACGGTACGCCTTCAATTGTCGGGTTTGTGAAGATCTTTTCTTCGATGCGGTAGCTGCGTGGTCTATGGTAACAGTCATTCGGTTTGACTTCGCGCTCTTTCTTTCCTGGCCAATCGCTGGTCGCCTCGCCGATCTCGCGCTCTGATTGGCTGGTTTGAAATTTCGGAATGTGGGGTTTGCATCTCTGACTCAGAGCCGCCTGATTGGCCGATTTGAATTTTCGCGGAAGGTTGGGGTGCTCGGCAGACTTGAGCCAGGTGCCCTTCCTTTCACACCGCCGGCAAATGGCGCCCTGAACTTACATCTTTGGCGCTGATGTCGCCCGCAACTTCCGCATTCCTCCGGTCTTCCTTGTCGATTTTCCGTGTAGTGGACTTCTTCCTCCTCTTCGCTGGTTGACTCACGATAGGTTTCTTCGTGGTGGACTGTGCTCGGCTTTGCGCCCGCCATCGGCGTGAGTCGCTTTTGTAAGGTGTCTGCTGCATGGTTGGACATCTCATGGGCTCTGGCTTCGTCCAGAGCGTTTGCCAATGTCAGGTTGCTCTTGGCTAGCAACCGTCTCCTCAAACGGATGTCTCTGACCCCCCGTATAAGTTGTTCCAGCAGCTCTTCGTCCAGATCGCGGTACTCGCAATGCTTGGAGGCTTGTCTCAGGGCTGCCATGTAGTCGCTGATAGACTCGCCTTCTTGTTGCCTGCGCCCCCAAACTCGCATCCGAACGATTTGGACGGGCTGGTGCGTAGTGATTCTTCAGGAGGGTCTGAAGGGTCTGCCACGATACGGAGTGTAGCGGTGTTGGCTCCGCTAGGGCTTCTGCGACGGCGATGACTGCTGACCCACAGTGGCTTATGAAGTAAGCCCGTTTGCGGTTGTCGGAGACTCCCTGTAGCTCGGTTGCCTCCAGGAAACTTTCGAAACGGGTCATATATATTCCCCATGTCTCCTGGGCAGGGTCAAACGGAGTGGGTGGCGTGTAGCCGGTCATCGCTGCATTCGCCGTCACCTTGCTGGGTTTGATTCTCGTAGTGAGTTCAGCTCTGTTCTGGTGCTCTGCCTCAATATCCCATCCTCGTCGCCAATGTTATGTATGGGTATTGACGAGGCAGGAGACCAGGTTAGTGACAACAGCTCTTTAATATAGTGTGACCCAGCAAAACTCTGGAGAAAAACCTCTCCTTATATACACTTCAGCCTGAGGCTGCATCCAATCAGAAACGAGATATTTCCCGCCTAAAACTCCCGCCAAAACTTACAGTAATACATTACACCTTGTGTGTCCAATCACACTTGGCCAATAAAAATTCTATTCTATTCTATTCTGAGGTGGGTAAAATGAGGACCCAAATTGTTGGGGACAATATGCTGACTCTGTAAACTGCTTAGAGAGGGCTGTAAAGCACTGTAAAGCAGTATATACGTCTATGTGCTCTTGCTCTTGCTATCTGCTTGCTAAAGTACACCCCATAAACTCAAGCAACAACAAATACAGCCCCCTGAAGTAGTAGTCAGTGGTAGTCAGTCTCCCTGATAAATTTGACAGGCATCCATGATCAGTTTATCTGAGTGCCAGCCAACAAGGGGACAAACTGCCTGAGCAGCTGATAAGTACCTGTGCTCTTTCCCTCCCCTCCTTTCTTGGCCCTCCCCTGTTATTAGGATCACCCAGGTGCCAATCAAACAGAGGGGTTGGGCAGTAGACCAGATGATGGAAGACAAGATGGCTGTCTTCCATAGAGAAAGAGGCCAAATAAACAGAAAACCTAAAAGTCAAGACTAAAGGATAGACTGTTCTGAGGAGAAGAGGCAACCAGTATGGAGGCAGTAGCTGAAAAAACAGAGAAAACAAAGCACCTATTTTCTTCTCTCAAAATTGGCATGAGGTAAAAGTTCCTGAAGCCATTTGCCTAATGATTGAAAGAAGTACCAAGAAGCAGAATCAGGAGCAAACAGGGAGAAAAAAATGTAGAAAAAGTAAAGACTTTGACAGAAAAAAAATAGAAAGCAGAAATTAAAAAAAAAGAAAAAGGAGAGATTGAACTCTGTAAGTATTGAAGAATACTTAGGTGAGTATTCTTAGCTGAGATGAGGGTGTCTGGCATGGAATTTCTGTAGGGAAGGAAGGGATGGTGACCCGATACTCCCCTGCCTCCCATTGTCTTGTAAATAGGCAAGTCATATAAAGAAACTTCTCTGGTCAGATCACAATGTCTTTCAGAGTTGCAACTTGTTCAGATTCATTCCTTCTAGGTGACCAGACTTACCCCAAATCACTTCTTTGCAATCTAATTGACACTGTATATCTCTAAATGAGTTTGGTCAGAGAGGAAGAAGGGCCCAAGCAGGGTCCATGTACCTTCATATATGGCAGGGGCATGCCTAACATGGTGGACAGTCCCCCCTTGACCTGCCAATGAAGTCAGACTGTTGTGGAAAAAATGCCCACTTTAAATGATGAATGAAGGTATTCGGAGATAGATGCAATTAGAATAGAATAGAATAGAATAGAATAGAATAGAATAGAATAGAATAGAATAGAATAGAATAGAATTTTATTGGCCAAGTGTGATTGGACACACAAGGAATTTGTCTTGGTGCATATGCTCTCAGTGTACATAAAAGAAAAGATACGTTCATCAAGGTATCTTTTCTTTTATGTACACTGAGAGCATATGCACCAAGACAAATTCCTTGTGTGTCCAATCACACTTGGCCAATAAAATTCTATTCTATTCTATTCTATTCTATTCTATTCTATTCTAATTGCATCTACCTCCAAATACCTTCATTCATCATTTAAAGGTAAATATCTGTAATTGACATGCAGAAGTACAGAGATCACTCAGTTAGTGCTACAATAAAGCAAAAGAACCCTGAACTAAGCGGGGTTATAGATTATACACTCCCTGAAATGTTATATTAAATGATCAAGAAAGCAATGTAAATCATACTGTGATCTTCATAGATGGAAGATAAGACCTGATAACAGAGGATGACCTTACTATGATCTGACCCAGTGCTTCAAAATTCTACATTTCTGTAAGGTCTCCAAGCCTTATAGAACATTTCTACGAATGCTAGCACCTTCTAACATAAACAGTAGCCTTAGTATACTCATGTAGCGTCACCTTTCACACTAAGGAAAGTGCAATGTGGTTCTGTTATCTATATTTTTCCTGTTCAGGGTCATCAGGCTGTATTAGTTCTGCTCTGTGTAGTATAAATTTCAGAACCATTAAAAAGGGTAGGATATTATTTTCCTCCCAACAAAGTTGTATAGCACTTTGAAGATTAATGCAGGTATTGTAGCATAAGCTTTCAAGGATCAGAGGTGATACTGTCAAATTACATAATCTACAATATAAATTAATCCCAAAGGTGCTTTTCAAAAGGCAACTGGACTTTCTTGGTTTTTTCCTTGAAAATATTTTGCTTCTTATCCAAGAATAATATAAGTTAGGGTGTCTTCTCCTTTTCCTATCCTGAGAGTTCAAATACGGAGTAATATAATGTATATTGTATACTATATACTCTCTCTGTGTGTGTGTATGTGTGCGTGCATGTGCACACTGTGGTTTTTTAGCTTCTCATATAAATGCAGCAAAATAAAGCTTGCTCACAAGTGAACAGGGTTGTGAATTTGTGTGCTTCTTTCTTTTTATGTTTGAGCCCCATAGTGAATTTAAAGATATGTCATAAATGACACTCCTAAAGTTAGAAAATACCACTGCTATCAGAGACATGGCTTTTGCTTCATTGACATGCTGCAGGCAATAAAATGTTGCAAACCTTACTACAACTGTGTTTTAAGCTAAGAATTTATTCTTCATAACTATAAATATGCCTGAATGGAGAGTTTAGAGAATGACCTTCCCTCTAGTGTGACAAGTAACATTTGCTGCTATAGATTCTTATTGAAGACCTTAACATTTTTTTTATAGCAGAGCTAAGTAAGTATTCAGGTGTTAATGTGCCTGCCTGGTTGTACCAGATCTATTTTTATTTTCATTTCACTTGTTCCTCATAATTCTTCATTGTTTCTTCTTTGCTCATGTACTTCCCTTTTAGTTTACATTACATACAAATACAAACAGAGCAGAAAGAAATATCAGGAACAAGAAATATTAAATGTGAAAATAGAATCACTCAGAGTCAGGCAGCTTATTCAAGTAATATGTATATGTGTATGTATGTATGTATGTATGTATTATTATTATTATTAATAATAATAATAATAACAACAACAATAATAATAATACCCATAATAGGTGCAGACTGTGAAAACGGAGAACATTATAAAAGCAACAGAAACAAAGGCAGAATATAAGGAAAAACAATTGGATGACAGATTAAATGGATGGAAAACCAAAGTTCTGCATGGATAGCACTTCAAAAACATTGAAGCAAAATGAGATAACAACTTGACATGGGCATGGCTTAAGAGAGGAACCATCACGAAAGAAATGGAAGGTTTAATACTTGCTACTCAAGAACAAGCACTACAAACTAATGCCATGAAAGCGAAGATACAAAAATCCACTGACAATTCAATCTGCCGACTTTGCAACGACAAAGTTGAAACTGTTTCACACTTAATATGTGAGTGCAGCAAAATTGTGCAAACTGATTACAAAGCTAGACATGAGCAAGTTGCTAAATTAGTCCACTGGTTATTATATAAAAAATACAACATACCTGTATCCGAAAAATCATGGGAGCACAAAGTGGAAAAAGTTACCAAAAATAAAACAGTGAAGATCTTGTGGGACTTTCGAATACAAAAGGATCATCATTTGGAACATAACACGCCAGAAATCATGGTAGTCGAGGGCTGAAGCTTATAGTTTATTGACATCACTGTACCAGGAGACACCAGAGTCGAAGAAAAAGAACTGGAAAGAATCACGAAATATTGCGACCTGGTCATCGAAATACACAGCTATTGTTGAAACATGTAACAATGATACCCATTGTCATTGGGGCACTTGGTACCATGTCCAAGAATATTACAAAACACATCAAGAAATTGCAGCTTCCTGCAATAACACCAGTGGAACCACAAAAAACTGCACTACTCAGAACATCATATATTTTAAGAAGATACTTGGTTGATACCTAGGACGCTGGCAGCAACCCCTATCAACCATTAGCACCAGTCAATGATATTTGAGATGCATTTTTGAATGTTCATTTGACTGAATTTCATGTTTAATGAATAAATTATATAATAATAATTCCATAGTCAGCCAGATGTTCAGACAGGGTTTAGCATTTTTGTCTACCTATCGAATCCTTACCAAGAACCTGGGATAGGCAATCTGAATGTTTGACGGTGTTACAGATATCATTGGAGGATGGAAGCAGTTCCAAGTAAAGCCACCTTCTGCAATTGACTGATGGCAATTTTTTCAGTAATAATAATAATAATAATAGTTGTTGTTGTTATTATTATTATTATCACAACAATTTACACAACAAAGCTGTCAATTGTTTAGTTGGTGTTGGCATTATATTCATTGAATTCTTCCAAAGAACCTAGGATGTTGCAATGTATTCATGTAATTATATATGTGGATCCAAGCAGTGGCCTTTTGCAATTGGCTGGAGGAAATTTTGTCACTGATCATATTTTCTAAGTGCCATCCAAGATTTGTTGTTCTGGCACCCAGTATGTCTAAATCACTAGGCTGGTTTAGGCCATAATCTTTCAACACTGATTTGCAGTTCTTGATACTTGTGATTATGAATGTCCAATTCTTTACTTTCTGTTCTACTGTCTCCTGCTTTTGCTACATCAGTTATGCAGACTTCTTTCTTTTCAACCACAATGTTTTAAAAAATCCACCTCAATGAGAATTTTGCTTGGAAAAGGATCACTTTCAGTTTTTGGCTGATGCCAAGAGCCAAACAGGTACATTCCTTGAGAAAAACCTCTTCCCTATTTTTTTTTGTTTTGTTTACATTTATACCCCGCCCTTCTCCGAAGACTCAGGGCGGCTTACAGTGTATAAGGCAATAGTCTCATTCTATTTGTATATTTTTACAAAGTCAGCTTATTGCCCCCCCAACAATCTGGGTCCTCATTTTACCTACCTTATAAAGGATGGAAGGCTGAGTCAACCTTGGGCTGGGCTTGAACCTGCAGTAATTGCAGGCTCGGTGTTCTTAATAACAGGCTTTACCAGCCTGAGCTAAACCGGCCTTCCTTTCCTTCTTTTTATATATAACTTTTATTGTTTTATCAATGTATAAAACACAAAGAAAAAATAAAAATAGGAAATTAAGAGAAGAAAAAAGAAAGGGGGAACGAAAATATGAGGTATAAGGGAAGAAAGAAAAAGGTGTTGACTTCTACTTTTTAGCACAGTAGAAGATAACAATATTACAACCTCAACTTTTTACTTTTAAACATTAGCATATAACTATCCATATCTATAACAACCCTATTTCAACTATCCTTCCAAAAAATTTTTGGCTTTAAGATTCCATTGTACCTTACATGAACTATGGTGTGATTTTGAAATACTATTTTTATAGAAACCCATTAGATGTTTTTGTACCGGTAGACACAGGAAAAAAAATAATTTCCCCTTTCAATTAACTTTTCTGAGCTTTTCATGATTTACTGTTTGAATTCCTGCTAAGGTAGTGACGTACAAGAGGCATTTGCTCAGTTACAAAAGCTAAATACAGTCAGTTCTTGTTACATTTGGATGGGAGACCATAAGAAAATCATAGCATTGTTGGCAGGGTAGTTGAAAAAACATTATAGAAGAAGACAATGGACAGAGGCAATGGGAAAAGTAAAAACCATATTGTTGTCAAGAAAACTAGGAACTGAGCTAAAATAAACTTTGGGGTTGTTGTTCATGGAATTGCTGTTTGAAAATATTGCGCAAGAAGGAGCAATAGCAGAAAAAAAGTGAAATTTATTTATTTATTTATTTATTATTTAAACTTATATACCGCCCTATCTCCCAAAGGACTCAGGCATATAAAAACATCAATATACAAATTAAAATAATCATTAAAAGACTTATTCTAATGCCAATAATTAATAATACCAATTATTAAAAATAGAAATATAAATATTAAAATCAATTTAAAACCCCTCTAAATTTAAAAATCTAAGCCAGTCCTGCACAGATGAATAAATGTGTCTTGAGCTCGCGACGGAAGGTTCGAAGATCCGGAAGTTGACGGAGTCCTGGGGAGTTCGTTCCAGAGGCGGAGCCCCACAGAGAAGGCCCTTCCTGGCGTGCCAGACGGCACTGCCTAGCTGACGGCACCCTGAGGAGTCCCTCTCTGAGAGCACGGGTCGGTGAGAGGTATCTGGTCGCAGTAGGCGGTCCGTGAGATAACCCGCCCTATGCCATGGAGCGCTTTAAAGGTGGTCACCAAAACCTTGAGCGCACCGGAAGGCCACAGGTAGCCAGTGCAGCCTGCGAGGATGGGTGTTATGCGGGAGCCACGAGGGCTCCATCTATCACCCGCGCAGCCACATTCTGGACTAACTGTAGCCTCCGGATGCCCTTCAAGGAAGCCCTATGTAGAGAGCGTTGCAGTAATCCAGGCGACGTCACGAGAGCGTGAGTGACCGTGCATAGGGCCTCCCGGTCCAGAAAGGCGCAACTGGCGCAAGCGAACCTGGTAGAACGCTCTCCTGGAGACGGCCAAATGATCTTCTAGAGACAGCCGTTCATCCAGGAGGACGCCTAAGTTCGCACCCTCTCCATCGGGCCAATGACTCGCCACCGATGGTCAGCCGGATTTAGCTGACTGTACCGGGATGCCGCATCCACAGCCACTCTGTCTTGGAGGATTGAGCTTGAGCCTGTTTCTCCCCATCCAGACCCGTCGGCCTCCAGACACGGGACAGCACTGATAGCTTGGGGTGGTCCGTGGAAAAGTACAGCTGGGTGTCATCCGCATACAGCTGGTACCTCACACGAACCCACTGATGATCTCACCCAGCGGCTTCATGTAGATGTTGAACAGAACGAGAGGATCGATCCCTGCGGCACCCCACAAGTGAGGCGCCTCGGGGCCGACCTTTGCCCCCCTGTCAACACCGACTGCGACCGGTCGGAGAGATAGGAGGAGGACCACCGGTAAACGGTGCCTCCCACTCCCAATCCCTCCAACCGGCGCAGCAGGATACCATGGTCGATGGTATCAAAAGCCACTGAGAGGTCTAATAGGACCAGGGCAGAGGAACAACCCCTATCCCTGAGATTATCCAGAGATCATCCACCAACGCGACCAAAGCCGTCTCCGTGCTGTAACCGGGCCGGAAACCGGACTGGAACGGGTCTAGATAGACAGTTTCATCCAGGTGCAAGGGAAACTGATATGCCACCATACTCTCTACAACCTTAGCCATGGCGGTTGGAGACCGGACGATAATTACCTAAAACAGCGGATCCAGGAAGGCTTTTTTTTTTTTAATAAAAGTTTTATTTTACAATCATATCAAATAATTCATCCAATGTACAGTTATATACAATTAGTCGGGCTTGCCCAGTCACCACCACCCTTTTAACACTCTTCCTCTTCTACCTTCTTTTACTTTCCAAACCTTCCTCTCCTTCTCTTATCTACATCCACTCCTCCCTCCACCCTACACCTTCCTTCTCCTCTACTATCCTCTTCCTTCCTCTTCTCCTCTTTCCTACCTCCTACTCTCTTTCTCCTCCCACCGTTCTAAAATGGTAACTATGCAGACCCGACCCTACATTAATTATATTTCTTCAATAATCCCTGTACATTAACCATCACTCCATCTCTACCAAACCCCCAATTCCCTCCCCTTACCCCCACCCCCACCCCGACTTCCCAGAACAAAATGCAGGGTATCAAAACTAACAATCATAATCCAAAATAATTCCTAAATTATAATCTTTAGTCACACCACACTTAGTCACACTCTCAATTCCCCTCTCCTTCAAAAATATATCTAATACAAAATATTTCCTAAATTTACTCATATGCTATTCGATATTTTTTTTTTTTTATCTGATACTTATTTTAAATATAATCAATCCACATTTTCCATTCTAAAATATATTTTTCTAGTATATAGTCTTTCAAGTAAGCGGAGATTTTTGTCATCTCTGCCAGATTTGATACTTTGAGTGTCCATTTGTTGTTTTGTTTTGTCCATTCTTCGATTGTAGGTAATTCTTCTTTCTTCCAATACTGAGCAATCAAAAGTCTTGCGACTGTTATTAAGTTCAAAATCAATTTAGTCTCTATAGCTGTATAGTCCATAATTATTCCTAGTAGAAAGAACTGCGGAGTAAACTTAATCTTCTTTTTCAAAATATTCTGCATGATCCACCAGCCTTTAATCCAAAATACTTTAACTTTTTTACAAGTCCACCATATATGGTAATAAGTAGCATCTTCACAATCGCATCTCCAACATTTAGCAAGATCTAATATGTGTTTCTTGTAAACAGGTAATGTCATTTTTAAATTATTTCAAATAATGAAATACTTTCCTTCTTCATGTGAATTCAGGCCATTAACATTCCAAGATAATAGTTTAATTGCCATTATCGGCCAAAGGAAACTTTTGGAACACCAGCCGCAGATCACATTTTACTTTAGGCCTTGCTCCTCCCACTGTTTCCATTGTAGTAGTTGCCAATTGTTGTTGTGCCTTCATCTCTTGTTCCTTGCGTTTAGCAGCAACTCTAGTCAGCCTTTGTTCTTTTGAATCTAAACCCGTCGTAGGTATTTCCAACACTTGTAATAAATCTTCTTCCATCACAATCTGTTCTTGTACCTGCTTCACTTCTCTTTCCTTCCCTTCAGCCTCCTTCTTCTAGCTTCCAATGGGGAAGACTTCCAACTTTAATACCTCAACATAAAATTCTCTTGCTTTTCCAACCGTATTGAAACGATGTACTTTCCCTGCATAATATACTATTATACCAGTTGGAATATCCCATCTATATTCAATCTGATGTTTTTTAAGTTCATTCACCAGGAAGGCAAATTCCTTCCTAGCCCTTAACATTTTTGGTGGAATTTCCTTTAATATCAAGATATCTTGACCAGCAATCTGAATCTTCTCCCCCTTATATGAAGCTTGCAAAATCTGATTTCTCACTATTCTGTTTGTAAAATAAATAACAACATCCCTTGGCAACTTTTTTTGCCTTGCTATCCAAGAATTCACACGATATATTTTTTCAATTTGATAAGCCACATCTGCTGGACGAGCTGCTAATATCTCAGCAAATACTTCAGAAAAAATTTCCCTTAAATTCTCTTCCTTATTTTCTTTCAAACCTCGGATTCTAAGAGCAAATTCCATATTTCTGTATTGTATCAAAACTATTTCATCCTCTGTCTTTTCCATTTTACTTTGAAATTCATCCATTTTATTTTCTAATTTTGAATTATGTTGCTTAATTACTTCAACCTCCTCTTCCAATAAAATCACATTCGTTGCCAAACTTTGTACTGCCATTACAAATCCTTCTTTAACTTCTTTATTTCCCACTTGAATTTCTGATATCTGCTCTTTCATTTCAGACATCTCATCAGTTATTACTTTAAATTTTTCTTCTATAAAGCCTTTTAAGTTCTCTTGTAACGCCTCTAAATTCAATGTTCTAGTCTCTGCTGTATGAGCTGGAGAGGCACCAGCTGATAAAGTTCCAAAGCTCTTTGTTACAGTAGACTTTAATTGTTTGGCTGCCATCTTCTATAAAATTATTTATTTATTTATTTCCAACTTAATATTCACTTTAAATCTTCTTAACTCTGAGAAACACAGTCTTTTAAAGCAGTATTTAAAAATCTCCTAGATTCTATCAGCAGGCAGCAAAGAGTTAAAGCAGCAAGTAACATGCAAATTACCAACTGCAGAGGCACACGCTGAAAGTATCACTTTCGCTTTCCACTCGTTAACTTGTTAACAATTCGCCTCCATTTTCTTGCTGTTTTCAAGCTTGTTACAAAGTATCGGGGAATCGGCTTGGCTACTTGCTTAAAGTTCTCCCACTTTCGTTCTGTCCGGTATAATCCTTTATTGTCCAAAATAAATCTCGGCGTTTGGTCGTGGTGATTGGTTCCGCCAAAGCAGAAGAATCCTCGGATCTGGAGCACTTCGGGTTACTGGAGGGAACTTAACCCTTCAAACCCCTTTTTTCTCAGGGGCTTTAGGGAAATTCAACCTCTGCCCTCAGCTCACCCCTTCTCCTTCTCCCGAAGAGGGGGTTTTCCGAACCGCTGGACAGCAGATTTAAGCTGTCCTAGCGATTCCACATAATCCAGAGGTTGGTGATCGTAAAGATCACCGCCATCACCTACGGTGCCAAACCGGAAGTCCAGGGAAGGCTTCTTGAGGAGGGGCCTCACCACCGCCTCTTTCAAGGCGGCCGGAAAGACACCCTCCACCAAGGAAGCGCTCGTAATCGCCTGGAGCCAGCCTCGTGTCACCTCCTGCGTGGCCAGCACCAACCAGGAGGGGCACGGGTCCAGTAAACACGTGGTGGCATTCAGCCTCCCTAACAACCTGTCCATGTCCTCGGGAGCGACAGGGTCAAACTCATCCCATAAAATGTCACCAAGACCACCCTCAGCCGTCTCACCCGTATCACCGCAATCTTGGTCCAAACCATCCCGGCTGAACGATTTTATCGTATAGATAACGTTAAACTCCTCAGCACGCCCCTGCATCGGGTCATCCCGCTCCCCTGATGTAGGAGGCGGGTCACCCAAACAGGGTGGCTGGGCGGTTATCTGCCGATGCAATGAGGGAGGAGGCGTAGCTACGCCTCGCTTCCCTCAATGCCACTAGGTAAGCCCTAGTATAGGACTTCACTAGTGTCCGATCAGCTTCTGAACGGCTGGACCTCCAGGAACTCTCTAGGCGTCTTCTCCGGCGCTTCATCCCTCTCAGCTCCTCGGAGAACCAAGGAGCCGGTTGGGACCTGCGCCGGGTCAGAGGCCGCAAAGGCACGACCCGGTCTAAGGCCCCCGCCGCGGCCCGTTCCCAGGCCGCAACAAGTTCCTCAGCCGAGCCGTGAGCCAGACCCTCAGGAAATGGCCCAAGCTCCGTCCGGAACCCCTCCGGGTCCATCAGGCGCCTGGGACGGAACCAACGTGTCGGCTCCGTCTCCCTGCGGTGGTGAATGGCGGTCAGAAAGTCCAGGCGAAGAAGAGAGTGATCTGACCATGACAAAGGTTCAGTGACTATTTCCTTTAAGTCCAGATCTCGACCACTGACCAGAGACAAAAATCAGGTCCAGAGTGCCACCCCAATGTGAGTAGGGCCATCAACTACTTGGGTCAGGTCCAAGGCCGTCATGGAAGCCATGAACTCCCGAGCTGCCGTCGATGACGAGCCGGACGATGGCAGTTAAAGTCCCCATGACTAAAAGTCTGGGGTCTCAACTGCCACCCCGCCAGCACCTCCAGGGGCTCGGGCAGGGCAGCTGTCACGCAGCAAGGAGCCAGGTACGTGATCAGCAAACCCATCTGGCACCTATGACCCCATCTCACAAAGAGGGATTCGCACCCGGCAATCTGAGGTACAGTGGTCTCCCTCGGCTCTAGACTCTCTCTAATCACAACCGCCACCCCCCCCACCCCTACCCTGAGCCCTCGGCTGATGGAATGCACGGAAACCCGGCGGGCACATCTCCACAAGGGGCACACCCCCTTCCGTGCCCAGCCAGGTTTCCGTAACGCCTATAAGGTCCGCAGCGCCTTATGCATATCTATAAAGACTAATATTTTTAAAGTGGGATCCATGTGATTAAAAGACCCTGGATCATTGACTCATTCCATTTTTAAAAAGAATCTAAAGCAGAGATCATGATTTATGAACAGAACATCTGAACAACAGCTTTTCCCCATATTATCATGCTGTGCTTTGTGCTCCATCACCAAAGAAATGGGATTGATAGACGTTACAAGAAAGTACCTGTTTGACATCATCTAATCCCTAGAACTCCCCCATAAGCAAAGTCAAAATTAGCTGTAATTTTGTAAATTGTTAAGATACACTTGATCCACTAGGGTTTTAATTTGCACCAATTTATGTATTTGTGATATTTTCATGTCTTATTCTAATTTTTATTTAACTTTCTAATTCTACTGAATTAGTAATTAGTATTACTGCCCCAGAAATTTATTTTAAGGCTAAAATCTAATATATTTTATAATTGTTTCAATACCATTTGAACATAATGCCATAATGACCCTTGAGACATTGTCTAAAAGGCCATAAGATATGTGTTCCTGCCATCAATGCCAGGTCTTTTTTATTTGGGGAAAAAACCTCAGAATGGAACAGCTCCAAAGGAACTGACAGGAGATCAGATTATGATCATCAAAGAATCTGTTGTATACAAAGCACCTTGCCTGCCTCCATATTCCTAAACATATCGATGAGATAGGTGGAATAGGCATGTTCCTTTTCATATAACGCTATAAGAGATTTTGCCTATATCATTGATGGCAAACCTATGGCACACGTATTGGTGGGCACTCGAGCATTGCCCTAGCTCAGCTCCAGCGTGCATGTGCATGCTGGCCAGCTGATTTTCGTGCTGTTTCTGACCTCCAGAGGGCCTCCAGGGTGTGTGAGGTAGGCTGTTTTCGCTCTCCCAAGGCTCCTAGAAAGCCTCTGGAGTCTGGAGAGAGTGAAAAACGGATCTTCTGGTCCCACCAGAAGTCACCAAATGGGTCATTTCCAGGCTCTGGAGGCCTTGGGGGGGGAGGCTGTTTTCTCTCCCCAGGCTCCAAGAAAGCCTCTGGAGCCTGGTAAAGGCGAAAAATGGGCCTATCAACATCAAAAGCACAAGGGGGTGTCAAGCATGACAGTGCATTGAATTATGGGTGTGGGTATTTGAATAACACATCTGGTTTTGGGACCCGATGGCAAAAAAGTTAACCATCACTGGCCTATATACTTAAGTGTCTCACTGAATGAAATAGAACTTTACCAAATAGAATATGATTTATTCTTATCCGGAAATACACAAAATAGATTATAATGGCAAGGCTAAGCCTGTGGATGAATTACTGGAATTTTCACATTTCCTTTCCTAGATTTTGTCTGGATTTATGTATCCTCACTCCACCATTTGCCTTAATACTTACTGTTGCCACCAAATATTTTCCGAGAGATTGCCACTGCTTGTGCCCTCCCTTAATTCAAGTATGTGAATTAAGCCTATGTTCCTTATTGGCACATAAAAGGAAAACATGAAATAAAGAAAGAGAAATAATATTTATAACTACCTCCTGGTCTACTGAGCATACAAGTAGGGAAAACAGCCCGTCACTTCTTTTGGAAAATAGATCAATCTCACCAGGTATGAATAGGCTCAAAATGTTTTTTTTTAAAAGGTCAAACATTCGAAGCCTCTTTTAATAGTTGCAGTGGCAACGAAAGAGAAAAATATAGGAATGCTAAAATTAGTGATAGCAACTTAAAATAATTTTCAATAGAAAATATGCGGGAATAACTTTCTGCCTGACCATAACATGTCCCTGGTCATCTTTAAATTAGAGGTAAATCTGAGGTAAAAAGTTTCCAAATTGAACAAAGGTTTACCCAAAGAAAATCTACATTTTCAGAAAATATAAACATGAGAGAAAGAACAAGAAATCACTAACTAGCAAGCACAAAAAGTACATGTGCTATAGTTCTTTGCTTTCTCTATGAAACCAACAATCCTTGCAACAAATCTTACCTCTATATCAATCTATTTCTTCCATCTTACAAGTTTCAGCTTAAATCTGAGATTCAAAAGGAACTTTGTGTCCTTGTTTCTCTTCACCCTTTATTACATACCTTCTTACTTTTTTCTTCCTAACTTTCACTTTTTAAAAATATTTATTTTGTTTTATTAACAAGAGTAAAGTACAAAACAAAAAACAAAAAAACATACATCCAAAACTAACAATAAAAAAGGAAAAAAAATGTGTGTGTACAAAAAAATGATCCAGATGTCAAAATAATTTTCACTTCTTTTTCAAAGATACACCTTTTTTTCCCCTCTAGGGAGTGGATTGGATATTCTCCCTACCTTTTAGTATGAGATTTTCAACCATGCTTCTGCCAGAATGAATGTTAAACCTATCTTAAATAAGAAGTTACAAACGGGCTATTGTCCCACCAGGTATGGTCTTTGAGAGAGAAAACAATTCACTATCAGCATAATTCTCACTTTATATTTATATTTAACTGTGAATATTTACCTTGACTTATGACTGGTCGCTTAGTGATGATTTGTTATGAGGGACCACCTGAGGGTACTTACAACCAGGATTTGATGTTCCAATGATTAGGCCTCTCTCTGTGTTGCATTTCCAGCTATTTGCAATGTCCTGCAGTCACGTGATCATGTTTTACAACGGTTTTGCTGAACACTCCCATTTATTTTCTGTTTTGGCAAAACCGTCTCATAGTGAACTTAATGACCACATTTGCTTAACTGCTACAAAAAAGTTCGTAAAAGTGAGTCAGTCATGTGACAAACCCAATTTACAAACCTCCCAACTTATAATTGTAATAAGCAGGCTCAATTATGATCACAACTGGAGGACTATATGTAAGTAATGATATATATGTGGATTAACTCTGTCACAGTTCGTTTCAAATTATGAGATATAAGCATTAAGGATCTATCAGCCCTCCAAAGATCAAATACCAGCATCCAAGATCAATTGTTTTCTTTTTACCCAGCCACACCTTTCAAACATAAATTTTATAGTCAAGATATTCATACTTAGTTACTTCTGTGTTGTACGAACAAAAATTACTATGTGGAAATAGAAATATTTTTCTATTTTATGCATAAAAAATTAGACACTTTCCTGGTTTTTGAAGATAAATATAGTTATAAGTAATAAATGCTCTATGAATGTATAGTATTATGCCGCAATGGATCAGAACTGATGTATGAGAGAACCATGGATAAATGACACATTGTATTTTCCAGGATATCTCAAAAATCTAATCTCCCCAGTCAGAAATTATATTGCCTTCTTCATTTTACTTCTGTAACCCCATGAAGGTTTAATTGGCAGTTACCTTACACTGTGATCTCCTAGCTTTTCAAGAATCCTTTTCCTTTCTGAGAACAGTTTTTTGAGGGAAAAATGAACATTTTCTCAAGGGAATTAATTATTACCTTGACTTGTCTAGTCATATATTTCATATGAACCTTTTGAAATTACTAAACGCATGACAGACATACTGTGCAGTTCTCAAAATCACATCATACTGTTGAGTTCTAAAGCTGTGTCTAATCTCAGTTGGTCATGTGTGGGGACAAGCTCAGACTCTAGCTTTCCTGCTTCTTGTAGTGAATGACAACATTCAAACTTAAACAATGCTAGCACTACATAAATGTGTACCAGTCCATTCATACTGCAACCCTATTGTGCTTTCCTGATAATTATCTTGGGAGGAAGGAATAAATGTATTAAGGTAAGAAGATGTCAAATGAATGGAGGGGGTTCATTGTCACTTAAACATTACTTCTGCAGAAAAAAGAGTTCATAATGACTTTTTTTGTTCTCTCTTGCTTACAGAAAGCATTTTAGAAATTCCATCACCTTTATCATTTATCTTTGCTTGGGAACTACAGTAGACATAATATGTCACTGTATATTATCAGGGTGTCAGAATCAGATAGCTTGAGTTGGCAGAAGTGCTGAGGGTTGTTGTAAGATGCATGCCCCATTAGATTTTTCTCACTTAAGGAAATGCCCTGCAAAACACTCCTATGGGCAGAATTGTCATATCACTAAGATGTGTAGTTATTCTATTCACAAGTGAGGGTGATTGTCTCAAAGTTTTTTGATACACCTGTTTCTATGGAGGACAGTATGATCAATCTTCCTGTATCCTAATCCTCATTTACTTGTTGTCTAAAGCAAAATGGGGCACAGAGACTAAATAATACTTCTTTGTCTAATATAAACTCCAGAAAGTTGAAAAAGTTTTTTAAAATGGCTTTTTTAATTCATTAAATGCCATTAAAATGATCAGATAATAAGGAAATATTTATAGTAATTAAAATTTATTTAAAAACTCAAACTGTATTTAAACAGTACAGACACTAATGGGATTAGCAGATAGAGAAGGAATTTCACCCATTCTGCTTCCTTCCATCCTCAATTATTGAAGGAAAAAAATAACAGAAACAGGTTTTAATAATTCTGGGTTTTGAAAATAGCTGACCATTTCTTGTTGAGAGAAATACAACAGCTTCATTTTAATACCAACACAAGTTGTTGGTGTTTTTCTGAGGTTTGATATTTCAAAGGTAGCAAATGAAATGTTGACTCTAACCTTGTAAGTAGACAACTTTTCCATTAGGAAATAAAAAATGAACAGCTCAAAGACTTGTGTCATAACACAGCTTGATCGTGCCAATAAAAATTTAAAGGAGTCACCTGTTTGGTGAAATGGTGGTTATATAAATTTGAAAAATAAATACATACATATATACATACACAGATATACTGGCCATGATAAATGTACTTCCTATTTGCTACTCTTCTTGAACTGTGACTTCATCAAAACGATCCCCAAACATTGGCCATGTTTTTTAAGAATACTGGGAATTAAAGTTCAACTATTTCTGGAAGATCACAGGTTATCACCCTTGACCTATTTAGAAGTCATTTCCACGCTTTATAACACTTCAACCATAACTGTATGATCCTATGGAGATTCTACAAATAATTAGTGCAGAAATTACTAATCATTCTCTTTCTACATTCAACCTGTCATAAGGTAAGAGTGAGACAAGAGACTGGGGAAAAGAAAAAAAATGGCAGATTCCATAGATGCAGTTTATAGATTCAGAAATAGTAAATTTTACTCTAAACTCTGAACATATGTGCTGAGCATCACATATAACTTATATTGGTTATATCTTGTAACAACCCAACCATATTGTTTTGCATAAATTTTTCAGATGCTAATTTATATCTTTGTACACACATTACTGTAATTTAAAAGAAATACAAGCAAACCTAGGAAAAATATAACCATGAAATTTGTGCATCTGCTTAGCTTGCTATTCAGGTTCTAAATATTTATGTATTCATTAGATTTATATCCTACTTTTTCTGCAGTAGCAAAAGGCAATACACATAGTACTCCCTCACTCTTTTCCCCTACAAAAACCTACTCCTGTAAGGACTAAAAGATAGTGACTTGCCAAAATTAACCAGTGAAACTCCATGGATTTTTGGACTTGAACAATCTTCTTGGCCACAATCGTATACCTTAACAAATACAGCACAAAAGCTTCAAATGTGATTAGCTATCTACTGGTCCTTTAGATTTTTGAAGCCTAAATCTGTTAACAATAAAGACATTTTTTCTTCCCCAAGAAAGAAGTACCTCATTGAATAGAGTACTGCTTTGCACAATATGACAATTGTGCCTACCTAAAAGAAATTCCTGTTTAGTTACTTTAATCTCAATTTCCTCGCCCGAATACTATTTATTTTATTTTATTTATTAAATTTTTATACCGCCCTTCTCCAGAAGGACTGTTCTGTTTCCCTTCCCCCAATACTCCCAGCAAAGAGTCCGTCAGAGGCCTTCCCTTTTTTTTCCCTTTTATTTACATAGATACATGTCCTGGCCACGTCTACCCACGGGCCTGCCAAGTTTCTGGAGATAACGAGGAAATTATAGATAAGGCCAGAATTACTCACGAATATATTCTTCCCTCCATGAATTAGCTTGCGCCAAATTCATTGCTTTGTCCGAGACAAAAAACCAGGAAGTCCCGCCTCCTATTTATAGTCTCTGCAGATGTCACTGCATGACAATTATGACTTGGCTTTGTCCCAACTCTTCCGCTGCTGCGCACGCCGATCAAGCCTTCGTAATCTTGCGTCCCTCCAAAACTGTTCTTGGGCGTTGCCAAATCAGAAGAAGACCCGGGAGAATCAGGCCTTGGCGAGCCCTCCCTTTGAGTGGGTGCTCGGGAGGGTGAGGGCTCAAGTGAAGGAGAGCTTGCCAGGACTTCTCCCTACTTTTCTGACTCATCCGAGTCCAGGGGTGTGGGTCCAGGGACCTGGGTCACAACACTATCCTCACCGCAGGGCCCTTCCCCGGGCTGACGATCGGGATGCGGTCGGGCTGGGTTCTGCTCATGGAAGGCCTGCACCAGGTCAGGGGCATGAGCGTCGGAGGCATCTACCCAGGAGAAATCAGTCCCGTATCCCTTCCACGCGATCAAATATTGGAAACGACCCTTTAGCCAGCGAGAGTCTCAGACGCTGTGGACTTGTATTCCTCCGACCCGTCCTCGGCGACAGTGACGGTGCTGTTGGGCACGAAGGGGACTCGGTGTGGCCTCAGGAACCAGAAGGGACCGGTGAAAACGGGTGGATCCGCATGGATCGTGGCAGGGTCAGTCGGTAGGCTACCGGGTTGATGACTGCCTCGACAGGGAACGGGCCGATGAATCGGTGGTCCAACTTCTTTACCGGCGGTCGGACGGGAGGTGTTTGGTGGAGAGCCACACCGGTCTCCAACTGCCAGCGGGCGTTGCCCGTCGGGAGCGGTCAGCGGACCGTTTGTAGTCCTCCTTTGCCCGATTCAGCTGCTGACGTACCAACTGTTGGACCGCATGCAATTCCGTCAGGAAGGTCTGCGTTTCGGGAACAGGAGAGTCCGGTGGTGCCAGAGGGAAGAGCCGCGGATGGTACCCCACATTGGCAAAGAACGGGGTCATCTGAGTAGAGGTGGGCTGTGAGTTGTTAAAGCAAACTCCGCCAGAGACAGGTAGTCGGCCCAGTTGTCCTGTTGCTGGTTGATGAAGCAACGGAGATACTGTTCCAGTATACCGATGACCTTCTCTGTACCCCCGTCGGTCTCCGGATGGTGCGATGACGACAGACATACCTGCACCTCCAACGCGGCCATCAGGCTCTTCCAGAAGCGGGCTGTGAACTGAACTCCGTGGTCCGAAACCACCCTGTCCGGTAGACCATGGAGGCGGAAGATGTGCTGCAGAAAGAGACGGGCCGTTTTTGCGGCTGTGGGCAGTCCGCGGCATGGGATGAAGTGTGCCATCTTGGTGAGCATGTCCACCACCACCAGCACCGTGGTGAACCCAGAGGACGGCGGCAGGTCTGTCAGGAAATCCATAGAGATCGCCCCCCAGGGTCTGTCGGGTGTCGGCAAGGGCTGGAGGAGCCCGGGAGGGGCCCCCGTGGCGGTCTTGGCTTGCCGGCACGGTACGCAGGATGTCACGTAGGCATGTATATCATGCCGCACTCGGGGCCACCAAAAGGTCCGTGTCACCAGGTGGAGGGTCTTGAAGAACCCAAAATGTCCTGCTGCAGGGTTGTCGTGGCACTGGGTCATGACGAGGGCTCGGAGTGGTCCTGTGGGCACATATAATCGCCCCCGAAACTTGAGTAAGTCCTCCTCCAAGGTCCAAGGAGGCGTGGGGCCCACCTCCGCTCTCCTTTGCTGCGACCAGGCGTCCTGGCGCTGCGCCTCGCACCTGGGCCCGCAAGTCCACTGGCTCCCGTGCTGCGGCCAAGGCTTCTGCCGGCAGCACTGTCCGTGGAGGAAGGGGTCCTTGGCGCAGAGGTACTCTGGCTTGGACAGGGCATCCGCCCTCCGGTTGTGACCGCTGGGAATGTAGGTCACGCGGAAGTTGAACCGGGCAAAACAACGACCACGGATCTGCCGCTGGTTCAACTTCCGAGCTGTGGTGAGGTGCTCGAGATTCCGATGGTCCGTTCGGACCTCCACCTGATGTCGGGCCCCTCCAGATGGTGTCGCCAAGCCTCGAATGCAGCCTTGATAGCCAGCAACTCTTTTCCCAGATAGTGTAGTTGCGCTCGGAAGGTTGAGTTTCCGGGAGTAGTAAGCGCAGGGAAAAGTGTGCCACCATTCGCCGGAGCCTGTAGCAGCACCGCTCCCAGAGCCACATTGACGCGTCCGTTTCCACCACAAAAGGCCGGAGCGGGTCGGGATGCCTCAGGACGGGTTCCGTGTGAAGGCTTTCTTGAGGGCTGTGAATGCTTCTTGCTGCGGGGACCCCACGGAATGCAACCTTCTTCCTGAGGAGCTGGGTAAGTGGAGCTGTCAGTGTGGCGAAGCCGGGATGAAGGTCCGGTAGTAGTTGGCGAAGCCCAGCAGGCGCTGAACATCCTTCACCCGACGAGGGGCTTCCCAGCTACACAAAGCTTCTACTTTACATGGGTCCATGGCTATGCCCTCGGGCGAGATGATATGCCCGAGGAATTCTATGGAAGTCCGGAAGAAGACGCATTTCTCCAGCTTCGCATTGAGTTGTTGCTCCCGCAAGCGTTGCAGAACCAGACTGGCGTGTCGAAGGTGGCTTTCCTGGACCGAGTAAATCAGGATGTCGTCGAGGTAGATAACCACGAACCGATCCAACATGTCTCGGAACACGTCGTTCATGAAGTGCTGAAAAACGGCGGGAGCATTGGTCAACCCAAATGGCATGACAGTGTATTCGTAGTGTCCGTATCGGGTGCCGAATGCCGTCTTCCATTCGTCTCCTTCGTATCCGCACCAGGTTGTAGGCCCCGGAGATCGAGCTTGGTGAAGATCGTGGCCTCCGCAACCTTTCCAGTAGCTCCGGGATGAGCGGCAGGGGTAGCGATTCCGCACCGTAATGGCGTTTGGCGGTAATCACAGCATAGGCGCAAGTCCCTGTCTTCTTCTTCACAAAGAGGACCGGGGCCGAGAGAGGGACTTTGAAGGCGGATGAACCCTCGGGCCAGGTTTTTGTCCAGGAAGTCCCTGAGGCGGCCAACTCGGGCTCCGACATGGAATACAGGCGTCCCACAGGCAGTGGTGCGTTGGGCAGAAGGTCCACGGGCAATCGTGGGGCCGATGCGGGGTAGTCGGTCCGCCTCCTTCTCGCTGAACACGTCGGCGAAGTCCGTCAGCTCAGGAGGCAAGGTGATGGCAGCGGTGGGGGCGTTCTGGCGGCACAGGTGTGGCGGATGTGATCGACGCACTGCAGACTCGGGAAAGAGATGGCGTTCGCGACCAGGCCACCTGAGGATCGTGGGTCCGCCAGGCCAACCCAAGGACCAAGGAAAATGAAGGTCCGCCGTGACATAAAACTGGATCGCCTCCTCATGGTCCCCAATAGCCAGGCGCAAAGGCTGGGTGGCGAATTTAATGGGGCGGACACCAGTTCTCGCCCATCAATTGTCTCTACCCGCATCGGAGGTCCACGGAACCACGGGACCGCAAACTGGGTCACAAAGGCCTGGTCCATAAAGTTTGTTGTGGCCCTGAGTCCACCAGCGCATGCGCCTGGAGCCCATCCGACTGGTTCCCCAACCATATCCGTGTGTCCAGAATCAGATGCCGAGGGGCCCAGAGTCTACTTCCATAGCGTCCAGTGGGGCTTAGTACGTGCCCGACCTAGGGTTTCCCGAGGTCGGGCCTGCTCCGCTTCCGATTGGTCACGCTGTGATTCGGGGACGGCGTCGTGCCCCACTTCGCTTTCTGGGGCAAGAAGCGGCGAAGTGGCGGGCTCCCACAGTACAGGCACAATCCCCTTGGCGCCTCGGTTCCGCTCCTGGGCTGTTAGGCGAGGTCTGGCGCTCCCAACTCCATGGGCTCTTCCGCAGCGGTTACAAAACGTGGGGCGACCCTGGGTGCTGGTGGTGCAGGAAGTGGGGTGCAGATGTCGACGGAGGTCCCGGGGTGCGACGGGACGGTCGCCGTTGCAGACGGGCATCGAGGCGGAGACAAAGGGCACCAAGTTGTCGAGGGTCCGGCGCCTCCACGCGGGCCAGCTCGTCTTGCAATTCCTCTGAGAGTCCCTCCTGGGCAACGTCCACCAGCGCTGCATCATTCCAGTCAGAGTCCTGGCACAAAAGACGAAATTCGGCGATGTACTCCTGCAGGGGCGTTTCCTTGACGGAGTTCCTTAAGGCGCCTGGTTGCCGTCAGCATTCGAACGGGGTCCTCATACATGGTGCGAGGTGCTGCCAAAACGCTGTTGGTCCGCCAGCAGGGGCTGTCCTGGAGCAAGAGGGCGTGGCCCATCGAGCAGCCGAGCCGGAAGAAGGTTAATCACGAAGGCCACCTTAGCCCGGTCGTCTGGGAAATCCTCTGGCCTCATAGCCATGTAGAGCTGGCACTGTCCCAAGAAGGTCGGGAACATCTCAGGCTGCCCAGAAAACTTATCCGCACGGTTATCGGGCACTGCGGCGAGGAGGAGGTGGGAGGATGGGGGGCTGCAGGCACATTCCTGGCAGCAAGTTGGCCTGCCAAGTGAGCCACTTGCTGCTGGAGCTGTTGATTAGCCGCGTGTAGCTGCTCTAACTGCTGCTGTACCTGCTGCTGATCCATCTTTGGTGGAAGATGTTTTAGTCGGGTCTTGGACAAAATGTTCTGTTTCCCTTCCCCCAATACTCCCAGCAAAGAGTCCGTCAGAGGCCTTCCTTTTTTCCTTTTATTTACATAGATACATGTCCTGGCCACGTCTACCCACGGGCCTGCCAAGTTTCTGGAGATAACGAGGAAATTATAGATAAGGCCAGAATTACTCACGAATATATTCTTCCTCCATGAATTAGCTTGCGCCAAATTCATTGCTTTGTCCAAGACAAAAACCAGGAAGTCCGCCTCCTATTTATAGTCTCTGCAGATGTCACTGCATGACAATTATGACTTGGCTTTGTCCCAACTCTTCCGCTGCTGCGCGCGATCAAGCCTTCGTAATCTTGCGTCCCTCCAAAACTGTTCTTGGGGCGTTGCCAAATCAGAAGAAGGCCCGGGAGAATCAGGCCTTGCCGGCCCCTCCCTTTGAGTGGGTGCCAGGGAGGGAGAGGGCTCAAGAGAAGCAGGGCTTGCCAGGTCTTCTCCCTCATTTTCTGAATCATCCGAGTCCAGGAGTCTGGGTCCAGGAACCTGGGTCACAACAAGGACTCAGGGCGGTTTACAGCCATAATAAAACAACAGCAAAATACACATAAAAACATGATTAAAAAACTTATTATACAAATGGCCGAATTAAAACAATTAAAAATAAAACCCCAATTTATAAAATATTAAAACGTTAAAACTAATTAAAATCCTATTAAAATCCTATACCAGTCCTCGAACAAACAAATAGGTCTTCAACTCTCGTGGAAAGTCCGAAGGTCCGGCAATTGTCGAAGTCAGGGGAAGTTCGTTCCAAAGGTGGAAGCCTCCACAGAGAAGGCCCTCCCTGGGGCCGCCAGCCGACATTGCTTGACTGGCGGCACCCTGAGAAGTCCCTCTCTGTGCGAGCGTACAGGTCGGTGGGAGGTATTCGGTAACAGCAGGCGGTCCCGTAAGTACCCTGGCCCTAAGCCATGGAGCGCTTTAAAGGTGGTCACCAACACCTTGAAGTGCACCCGAAAGACCACAGGTAGCCAGTGCAGACTGCACAGAAGAGGTGTTACATGGGAGCAACGTGTGGCTCCCACTATCACCCGCGCAGCTGCATTCTGAACCAACTGGAGCCTCCGGGTACTCTTCAAGGGGAGCCCCATGTAGAGAGCATTACAGTAGTCCAAATGAGAGGTAACCAGAGCATGAGAGCGTGCATAAGGCATCCCGGTCGAGGAAGGGGCGCAACTGGCGAACCAGGCGAACCTGGTAGAAAGCCCTCCTGGCGACGGTCGTCAGATGATCTTCGAAAGACAACTGTCCATCCAGGAGGATGCCCAAGTTGCGCACCCTTTCCACTGGGGCCAATGATTCTCCCCCAACAGTCAGCCGCGGTTGCAGCTGACTGTACCGGGGTGCCGGCATCCACAGCCACTCTGTCTTGGAGGGATTGAGTTTGAGCCTGTTTCTCCCCATCCAGACCCGTACAGCTTCCAGACACCGGGACAGCACTTCGATGGCTTCGTTGGGATGGCCTGGGGTGGAAAAGTACAGCTGCGTGTCGTCAGCGTGCAGTTGGTACCTCACCCCAAAGCCATTGATGATCTCACCCAGCGGCTTCATATAGATGTTGAACAGGAGAGGCGAGAGAATCGACCCCTGCGGCACCCCACATGTGAGGGGCCTCGCGGTCGATCTCTGCCCTCCTGTCAACACCGTCTGTGACCGGTCAGAGAGATAGGAGGAGAACCACCGATAAACGGTGCCTCCCACTCCCAAACTCCCTAACCGGTGCAGCAGGATACCATGGTCGATGGTATCAAAAGCCGCTGAGAGATCTAATATTCAGAATATTGTCTGAAAGAGAGAGAGAGAGTGTGTCAGATAGAAAGACAGACAGAGAGAAAGAAAGTAAACAGTAAACTGTTAATCTGATACTATGTACCGAACATTGCAATCGTGTGATTTCACCAGATTATGATATGATGTAGAGAATCTAACAATATAATGTGATAAATTATCTCTAATTAATTCACCATGCCAGTAATAATAAAGCCAAAGCCAATAAAGTTAAATTTTATGTATTTTGGTTACATGGTGCAGAAGCATAAGTATTTTTGGAAAAGTTGCTCATATTTGGGAAAATAAAAAAAATATTTATTTATTTAATTAATTTCTATACCGCCCTTCTCCCAAAGGACTCAGGGCGGTTTACAGCCAAATAAAACAGATTCATCAATAAATTAAAAATTTTAAAAATCTAATTCAATTAGGCTGAATTCCATTAAAACTATTAATAAAACAATAATAAAACCCAAATTAAAAACTATATTACAATTAGGCCAGCCCTGCGCGGTGAAACAGAAAGGTCTTGAGCTCACGTCGGAAGGTCCGGAGGTTGGGGAGCAAACGTAACCCCAGAGGCAGCTCATTCCAGAGGGTAGGTGCCCCCACAGAGAAGGCTCTCCCCCTGGGGGTCGCCAGCCGACATTGCTTGACTGACGGCACCCTGAGGAGACCCTCCCTATGGGAGCGCACAGGATGATTGGAGGCTATTGGTGGCAGCAGGCGGTCCCGTAGATATCCCGGTCCTGTGCCATGGAGTGCCTTAAAGGTGGTAACCAACACCTTGAATTTCACCTGGAAGACCACCAGCAAACAGTGCAGCTTTCACAGGAGAGGTGTTATATGGGACCCATGAGTAGCTCCCTCTATTACCCGCGCAGCTGCATTCTGGACCAGTTGGAGCCTCCGGGTGCTCTTCAAGGGGAGTCCCATGTAGAGAGCGTTACAGTAGTCTAGGCGGGAAGTGACGAGGGCGTGAGTAAACGTGCATAAGGAATCCCGGTCTATGAAGCAGTGCAACTGGTGAATCAGGCGGACCTGATAAAAGGCTCCCCTGGCGACGGCCGTCATATGTTTGTCGTGTCCCACTCCTCCGCTGACGGCCAGGTCAGGGAAATCCAAATCAGGCGTGCCTCTGCAGCTCTGCCAAAGTCCTAGCAGCGTTCTCAAGGCAGGCAGGAGACCAGAAAGTGACTTCAGCAAGATAAGGTAGACTTTGCCTGACTCAGAGAATGCCAGAAAGCAGATCCTTTATATAGGCCATGGGGTGTGGCTCCATGACTCAGCACTTATCCAGGCCTGCCCCTCCCTTCCTTCTGTTGCCGCCGCCTATCAATTCTCCTGAAGCGAGGGTCACTCCAGTCTGCAGCTGTTGGTAATTGACCTTCCTCAGGCTCACATGCTGTGGGGGAGGGGTCTAGTTGCTCCGTTTGCCTGGGCATGGAGCCACGGCTGGGGGTTGGAGGCACTTCTTCTTCGGCCTGTCTGGGCATGGAGCCAGGGCTGGGGCCGGGAGGCATGCTAGGACATTCCTCAGTGTTCGGAAGCAGATAAGACGGGCCCGGCTGCGGGGAAAGCGGACGAGGCACAACAATGTTCTTCTAATGACAGCCGAGCATCCAGGAGAGCACCCAAGTTGCGGACCCTCTCCATAGGGGCCAATGACTCGCCTCCAACAGTCAGTGATGGAACCAGCTGACTGTACCGGGATGCCAGCATCCACAGCCACTCCGTCTTGGAGGGATTGAGTTGGAGCCTGTTCTTCCCCATCCAGACCCGCACAGCCTCCAGGCACTGGAACATCACTTCAACAGCCTCGTTGGGGTGGTTAGGGATGGAAATGTACAGCTGAGTATCATCAGCGTACAGATGACACCGCACCCCAAAACCACGGATGATCTCACCCAGCGGCTTCATATAGATGTTGAACAGGAGAGGCAAGAGGACTGACCCCTGCGGCACCCCACACGTGAGGTGCCTCGCGGCCTATCTCTGCCCCCCTTCCAACACCGTCTGTGATCGGTCAGAGAGATAGGAGGAGAACCACCGAAAGACGGTGCCCCCCACTCCCAATCCCCCCAGCCGCTGCAGCAGGATACCATGGTCGATGGTATCAAAAGCCGCTGAAAGGTCTAATAGGACCAGGACAGAGGAACAACCCCTATCCCAAGCCCTCCAGAGATCATCAACCAACGCAACCAAAGCCATCTCCATTCCAGTCAGAAGCCAGACTGGAATGGGTCAAGATAGAGAGTTTCCTCCAGGTACCGGGGAAGCTGTTTTTCCACCACACTCTCAACAACCTTCACCACAAAGCGAAGGTTGGAGACCGGACGGTAATTCGATAAAACAGCTGGATCCAGGGAGGGCTTCTTGAGGAAGGGCCTCACCACCGCCTCTTTCAAGGCGGACGGGAAGACACCCTCCATCAAGGAAGCGCTAATAATTCCCTGGAGCCAGCCTCGTGTAACCTCCTGTGTGGCCAGTACCAGCCAGGAGGGACACGGGTCCAATAAACATGTGGTCGCATTCAGCCTCCCCAGTATCCTGTCCATGTCCTTGGGAGTCACAGAGTTGAACTCATCCCAGATAACATCATCAAGAACAGCCTCCGTCATCCTACCCAAATCTACCCAATCAGAGTCCAAACCATCCCGAATCTGAGCGATTTTATTGTGCAGATATTGGCTAAAATCCTCAGCACGACCCTGCAAGGGGTCCTCCTGAGCTCCCTGATGAAGTAGGGAGCGGGTCACCCTAAACAGGGCGGCTGGGCGATTATCTGCTGATGCAATAAGAGTGGAAAAATACTCACCTTTTGCCACTCTTATCGCCACTAGATAGGTCTGAATATGAGACCTAACTAGTGTTCAATCGGATTCAGAGCGGCTGGCCCGCCAATCACTCTCTAGGCGTCTTTTCCGGTGCTTCATCTCTCTCAGCTCCTCAGAATACCAAGGACCTAGTCGAGATCGACGCCGGGTCAGAGGCCACAAAGGCACGACTCGGTCCAAAGCCCCCGTCATCACCCTTTCCCAGGCGGCGACTAGTTCTTCCACCGAGCCATGAGCTAGGTCCTCAGGAAGTGGCCCAAGCTCCGTCAGAAACCTCTCTGGGTCCATCAGGCGCCTGGGATGGAACCAACGAATCGGCTCCGTCTCCCTGTGGTGTGGGTTGGCGGTTCTGAAGTCAAGTCAAAGAAGAGAATGATCTGACCATGACAAGGGATTAATGACTAAATCTACTAATTCTAGATCATTCAGCCACTGTCCAGAGACAAAAATCAGGTCCAGAGTGTTTCCCCCGTTGTGAGTGGGACCATTAACTAACTGGGTCAGGTCCAAGGCTGTCATGGAAGCCATGAACTCCTGAGCTGCCACTGATGTTTCACCAACTGACAGCAGGTTGAAATCCCCCATAAGCATAAGTCTGGGGGTATCAACCACCATCTCAGCTATCACCTCCAGCAACTCTGGCAGGGCTGCTGTCACGCAGCAAGGAGCCAGGTGCATGATCAGCAAGCCCACCTGCACACCCTGATCCCACTTCACAAGGAGAGACTCACATCCGACTATCTGCGGCACAGTGACCTCCCTCGGTTCCAGATCTTCCTTGATAACCGCCACCCGCCCCACCCCTACCTTGGGCCCTCGGCTGATGAAATGCACGGAAGCCCGGTGGGCACATTTCAACAAGGGGCACCCCCTCCCTCTGTGCCCAACCAGGTCTCTGAAATGCCCATCAGGTCCGCACCCCCCACCCGTATAAGATCACAAATAAGAGAGGCCTTATTCACCACGGACCTGGCATTACATAGCATCAGCCGAAGGTCCAGGCTCTGAGGATTCCAGCTACCCGGGGTACGGGAAAAGTCAGAGGGACCAGAGTACGCGACCGCACGCAAGCAGAGGTCACTCACTCCCCGAACATAATGTGGGCCCCCGCTTCCGCCAATCTGCCCCTCCCAATTACTGTGCCGATAGAGTAACCCTCATAGAATCGAGCTCCAGCTTCTTCCTTCACCCCCGCACCTATAACCTCTATACTGTGAGCTCTCGCAGGGCCAGGCCATATCCCCGATGGGTTTCCCCCACAACCCACCTTAACCCTCCCCCCCTTAAAAACCCATTAAAAGACGATGTTAAAAAATTCCTAAGGCTCTTCTTTGCCACATGCCACCTCTCGGGATTCCAAATTCCGTCATCAAGGTAGGCCCTCGATAGAGTGGAGGGCCACTTCTGCGAGAGGGGGGAATCTCGCAGACCAAGAAGAGTCGCTGCGAATACATGCGTATTACGGAGCATGGCGGGTGGTCCGCTCCCGGCCAGTCCAGATGATATCCAAACAAGTCTCCGACTAGGAAAAGATGGAGAAAAAGTCAGTCCACGATGGAAAATGATGTTGGAGGGTCGGCAATGTCCAGCGACATCAACGCAGACCCTCAAAGGAGAAGCGTTGCAGCCGATGTCACCGCCACCACCGCTGCAGAGCGCCATCGTCATCAAAAGACGCTGCCACCGCCATCACAGCAGCCGTATTTCCATCCAAACCAACCCCCTCATGTCTCCCTGGGGCTCCAGGTGGTCTCCAGTGGGTTCCAAGGAGCTCCAAGGGGCTCCAGAAAGGGAAACCCCGCAGGTCCCAAGGAGGGGGAGGGCGAGGCCTCCATTCCGAAAGAATACTGCCAACCATCGCCACCACCCAGATGTAACAGCCAACAGATCTCCGTGGGGCTTCGTAGGGCTCTGTGGGGGCTCTGTGGGGCTTCGGGGGGGGGCATGGGGGGCCATGATGTTCGTAGGGCTCCGCGGGGAAGACCTTCCGCGGGGAAGACCTCACCGCTGCCGCCGCCGCCGCTAAGAACCACAGCCTCAGCCTCAGCCACAGCCACGTGTAGACGCTGTCGGAGACGCCGTCCCCTCAACTGCCCCACTGCCGCCGCCATTCACGCAACCAGGCCAGCCAGGCTGCTCGCTGTTCACTGCTGCTTACTGCTCCCCCCGGCCTCGCTTCGCACCCAGCCACACTCCCCTGGGCAGAGGGGGAGTTCCACTAGTCGGGCCAGGGACCGAAAAGATCCAAAAATAGGTTCCCTGGTTTGGGCCTGCCGGGAAGGCCACCATCCGCCGCTCCGTCTTCAGCACCGCAGCGCCATCCTGGGCATGCGCCTTTCTTTTTTAGAATCTTTTTTAGAAAAAAATCAACTGAAAGAGAACAGAAGACAAAAAGTCACTATCACTGATATCACAAGCACATGCTTATCAAGAGCCCAAATTATTAATTACTTAACTAATTACTAATTACTACTAATCCTTAACCATTACACCACACAGTGATGAAACTATTTTCCATCGGATAAAAAGGTCAACAATGACTGAACAACTTAGTATCTTTTTCTCAAAATGCTGCAGCGACCATTTTTAAAGCTTCTGCACCTGTTAAATACTACTAATTCTTCCTGACTTCTTTTCACACCATTTCCTATGTGGAGAATACCCACAACACAAACACACACCCCTGTGTGTGTTTTTTTGTCTGGTTAATTAATTCCCACTGCACTGGTATGCTTAGAGATCTGGGTAACAGAATAAAGAACAGATTTTTAAGAGTCATTTAAAAAAAAATAATTAAAAATACCATAAAATAATACAATAAAACACCATAAAAAAAGGAATCCTTTGTCATGCCTAATTTCACTGTCTCATTTTCCTTTGAACAGACAAACAAGGTAGATGGGACATGGCAAAAAATGATAGCATAAAACGCTATCAGAATAATATTTCCAGTCTCAGCTGACTTAACTGCGTTCTGGATTGTATTCCTGTCATCTTGTGGGTCTGGGCACCCTAGTCTCCTATCTTATTTAGAACAGCTATCATGGAATTTTAATTTGCCTTTTTATCAAGACTTAACCAGGAAGTTGTTGCATCATTCCTAGGACCATCATTTGAACAGGGAAAGTAAAGACAATGAAATGAAGGAGAGAAACCTGGTTCATTCATTCCTATAAGTTTCTTTGGATTTAAGGCAGTGTGAGAATTCATTATGTTCTTCATCTGCCTATCCTTTAAAAAACATTAAGAAACTGTCCTATTTTAGAACTTTTTTATTCATATGTAAATTAGGACTTAAATTAAAATAGCATGCTTTAAAATACAGTGCTCTATTTTAATTACAAGCCAGACCATTTGTTCCACAACCTGGTACATGGTTGTATGTACCTGACTGCATGTGCATTGCTTTCCCTCAGTGATTAGTGATACATTGCTTAGTGATACATTGCTTTCCCTCGCTCAGTGATTATTTGAGTGCGCAGACTATATCCAGCAAATAACATTTTAATCCAATTCCGATAAAGGAAGAACATTGTTCTGAAAATAATGCCAGACAATCGCTGGTGGCTTATAACAAGATCTCATGTTCCATTAAACTTTCTTTTAGCATAATACCATTGCCCACCTAAAATGACCATTTTCATTCTGCTTAGCAGTAATACTAGATATCTCATATACAGAACATGATTCTAAGCAAACTTGAACCTCTCTTTTGAGAAATTCTAATTCCATCTGTCAAAGCTCACCTTGGCTGCAGATACCTTTATTACATCCTGAGCTAAGGTTAACAAACATAAGGAAATATACTTCTCTCTCCTCCAATGGATACATCCATTGCAGACAGCATCTGTTTCTCAAGTAAGGACATCAGGGAGTTGGTCTATAAAAGAGAGCATTGTTGCTGGAGCACCGCTATGATAAAACAGCAAAATCCAGTTCAGCTGCCAATGTATCTTGCGCTTACACCATTCAGCCTAATTGCTGCTTACAATATATAAGATCATGCTGTGCTGGGAGATATAGGCAATAACTGAACACAATGGTATGATTTAAAGACAGGTTAGCTTTTCAATTTACTTGTACGAGCATTTGGCTTTCCCATCCTGACACAAATGAACTCTGTTCATATTGTATAATGTCAAACTTAGTTATCACTTTCCTGGGGATTATTAATCCCAATAATGACACAATAAACTTCAGTCGAAGCTTTCCACCTAAGATGGATAGTGCCTTAGGTCTTCTGAAATACCCTGCTTTGCCCTTTGTTCTTAGTGGCCAGATCACACCCAATTTTACTGTACTCTGTATCTGCCAACATTAACAGCTGTCTCCCTTTGGCTCTGCATGCCACCTCTTGGCACACTTTTTAAGTGGATTTTTGGAATTTAAAAATGGCTGTGTTTTGGAAGCAATGTTTTTATGCAAAGGTAATCAAATGCCAAGTAGAGTTTGAAAGAGGAAAAATGAATTTTCCTGATAGGAAGAAATGGAATGTCTGCAAGATAATGCTTCGTTCTGCAGATGAGAGCAGAATGGCAATGCTGCCAAACTATCCTGGCAAAAGCCTGAATCTTTCACTTCTTGACTGCACCAGGAACTCTCAAGAGGACAATGTGGGTTAGCCCCATGTCAGTAGTTCGAATAGTCTAAGGTTGCCAGTTTTTGAAAAAGGATTTTACTTCAGCTGTATATTTTATCAGCCAAAAAGGGCAAGATCAAAGAATATACAATAATTTCTGGTTACACTGCATTTTTAAGGTGCTTAATAGTCTATAGTTTCATTTTCATCCTATATTCAAACATATATATTTACATATATTCAAATATCTGCGTAATTTTAAATGGGCAGCAGAGAGGGAGTTGCCTTCCAAAAGCCAGGCGATGAAAAAAAAATCTACTATATTTTGTTCTTCATAGTCATGAATCTTTACACACTTGCATTATGGAACACATGTGCTTCTCAGACATGTTTTCCTACTATAGTTTTGATTTTAATTTCATGCTTGCTGGTCTTTTTCTTCAAGGTAGCTTCTTTGTTAACACAGGATGTATTTCAGTCCAAATAAAGAGAGAAATGGAAATAACTAACAAACAAATAAATAAAACTCCCAATTTCAATAGTTTAAGATTGAGTCTTCAATAAACTCATAATATTCCATACATCAGTGATTGTCAAGATAGGATGGAAATGTATTTAAAGCCCATCAGAGAAAATAAAATAGAGCTGGCATGCACATCTCTCACTCTGTGTAATTTTTGCTACTTGATGATGAGCCAAGAATATTTCACCCTAAAGTATCTGATCCCCAAAAAAAGAAGTAAAGGGGAAGAATAAAATTAAATTTGAATTAAGATTGAATATAGTTATTGTAATTATTATCCACATATTACTTCCCTTTCTCTCATTGGTGCAGTGTTTAAGGCCAGCTAAGGAATTTTGGGAGTTGAATTCCACACATCTTAAAGTTGCCAAGTTTGAGAAACACTGCATTAAATGTTACCAATTGGTGATAATTTTGGAAGAGTCCCTAGGGTGCCCCCTTCAAAGTTTTGGAGAATGACATGTAACCTTGGGCCCTTAGATGTAGAAAATCATTCAAAGAGACTTCTGAAGTCTGCGGCCCGTTGGCAACTGATTCATGCAAGCGGTGGGTGTGCGTGGGAAAATCCATTTGTACAAGCGGTGGGTGTGCATGTGAAACCATCCCCTCCCCCCTGCTGCTGCTGCTGCCGGTCTGCAGAGCGGAAAAGTTGGGGACTTGTAAGTTGCTGATCTAGTCCAATCCCAGCTCAGAATAGACTTCACTAGAGTATCTCTGACAGATGACATCTAACATTTGGATGTGGCAGGCTGTTTAACTTTATGTGGCAGGCTGTTTAACTAGTTGATACTCCATATAATCATGAAGTTCCTTCTGATTTCTAACTGCAAATTATTTTTTTGAGTTTAGTTCTGGCTCTGGCTCTGAAAAATAGAAAATAAGCTCACCTCCTTTTCAGTTTATTCCTTTTAAATATTTCACTTACACAATTTAGTTTCCAAACCCTTCATCATCTTGGTAGCCATCTGAATTTCTTCCAATTTTTCACTGTCACTTTTGAATTGTGGTGGCCAGAACTGGATATAGTAACTGGATCTCTTTTAACTTCTGGTTGGCATGGACCAGATAGTTCTTGAGGACCATAAGGGGCGTGCATAAGCGCACAAACGTGCCTACCGTTCCTGTCCTATTGTTTTTCTTTTCTTCTTCCTTATATATATATATGCTTATACCTCCTAATATTTACTCATATATGTGTTTATATACTATATAATCTTTTTATATGATACCTACATATATTATTGTGACAAAATAAATAAATAAATATATCATGTTGAAACTTCTATCTGTCCTTTAAAGTATTAGCTCCCAATGGTATGTCATTTGCAAATGTAATCCTTTTCTCAACGTTCTCATCCAGGTCTTCATTAATAGTTGAAAGGCACAGAAGGGTCAGAAGAGAATTCTGTGGAAGATGGCTCATGACTCCAAGCTGAGTTTCAGACTTAAAGAGAACTTTATGGGTTTATTCAGCCAATTGAATGTCCATCCTATAGTTCTATCATTTTTCCACTGTATCATTTTATCATGAGATACTTGAGATACTTATTGAAGGATTCTGGTACACAATGTCTGGTATCCTGATACACAATGTCTGATCTACTAAGCTTCTAGGGAGAGATTTTGAAATATTTCTAACAGGACTACCAGATTCTGTAACAGCTTTGTTCCCTATGCCATCTGTCTGGTAAACTCATGAGATTCATTCATTTTTCTCTCCATATACATGTATACATCTGAACTAGACTGTGTTGTTTCTCCGTGTCATATAATATCTGTGGGTATATGCATAATTTTGTATTTATTTATTTATTTAGTCATGTTTATATAGTGTATATTGGAGGTGGAGACCCTTTGAGAGTTGAATGCAACGAAATTTCATTTTAACGTGTGCCGATTAGTGTACATTCAAAGTGACAATAAAGTTATTCTAAGTCTAAGTAGTAGTTCGCTCCAAAAAAATTAGTCTGGCATGATTTGTTTGTTAATTGTTGCATGCTAGTAAGCAGTCACAAACATACTGTTCCATAACTATTTGTCCAATATAAATACCAAAATTCATAACCATGTGTCAAGATAGCTCTGTCCTTCCCTTTTTTAAACTATAAATATATATAAATATTTATACAATATGTTAATTTTATCACATTTTGTGATATGAGTGGCTGAATGAATGAATGAATGAATGAATGAATGAATGAATGAATGAATGAATAAGACAGATTAGGAATTTTCCCAGGTTTTTTTCCTTTCCATTCTTCTGGGATCTTGCCAGTCCTTTGGGCGTTCCCAAAAATATCACCCCACTAATTCCTTCAAGTACCCCAGGATTAGTCCATTTGAGCCTGAATATTTGAATTCATTTAAAATAAGCAAATTCTCTTTCACTATACTAAGCTATAATTCTTTCTTTCCCCCAGTGGCATAACAATGGCCAATGACAACTCGTTTTCCTTTTAACAGAAGACAGATGCAAAATAGGAATTAAGAAGTTCTGCTCTGTCACCATCACTCTTTATCAATGGTTGCTTTCTCCTTGTAACAGACTTTCATTGGCTTTGAGTTTTCTCTCATTTCCTAGATACACAAATAACCCTTTTTATTGCTGTTGTTGTTTGTTTTTGATATATATTCCAAGAGGTGTTCAATGCTGAGATGGCCAGCATAAAAATTTAAATAAATTAATTTAAAAAGTGTCCCTTGTTTTGAGCTTTACTCTTTTGGACACAAACAAGGGTACCCTGTATTCTATTTTTCTTTCCATTTCCTACACATGCACCTTTTCTCTCCAGCATTTTAGAGAGCTCTCTAAGTCTATCCTGGACCTGGTACATTTTCCCCATTTCTCTTTTTGTAGGAATTGTTTCTCATCCTTCCTGGATTTCTTCCTCCATCAGGATTTTAAGTCATTGGATCCAACCGATCTTCTCCAAGAGTTCCTCAAAGTACACTCTTCTGGAAACCAGCCTCTGAGTTCCAATACTTCTTCACCTGGGATAACATAAATTCAAAGATAGCACAATTCCTTTTCCCCAATATATTAGCCTTCTTCTCTTCTTCAACCATTTCCTCCCTATTGTTGAGGATTAGGGCCAGAATATCTGATCCCCTTGTTCTTTCTTCTGCCTTCTGACAAATGAAGTTGTCAGCAATAGGGGACAATAATTGGTTGGACCTTTGACTCTTGGCAGACTTATAGTCCCAGTAGTTGTCAGGATAATTGAAATCTCCTATTATTACTGCAGCAGGAGTCTTTGAAAGACTAGTCACTGATACTGAAAGGCTTCATACATGTCTAATGCCTATCCTCACAGTCTAATATCTCTCACAACAATAACACTTTTACTACTTTTTTTTTATTCTTACCCCAACCATTGCTACAGAATTTCTGTATTCCAATTCCATCACTTCTCTGTAATATATGTATAAAGTTTGCTAGTAGTACATTTTCTTTTTTTCTAGCCTTCTAATACTACTGTATATAAACATCAATCATGTCTGCCAACTCATTTAGTACTACCCCTCCAAGTTCAGTGATACTTATCATGTGTCGTCCTGAGTCTTCTTGATTTATGTCCCATATTTTATACATATTAGACCTCCAAGGTGCTGCATAACTGTGACTGGCACTACTATTGTGGTTTCCTGTAAAATTCTGAGAACCTCCTCCAGCCTCCTCCTTCCCCATTTGCATCCTGCTTTCCTGATCTCAGTTCTTGGTTCTACAGTCAGTTCTAGACAGTTTCACTTTACGCCCTTTGATCTAGTTTAAAACTCTCCTAATAAGTTATGTTTTAAACCTTTCCTTCCCAGCCTGTAAGATGTAGCCCCATTTCTTCTCAGGAGCCCTTTGTGACGTTAACATAAGCCATTATTGTAGAAATTAAATCCTTCTTGATATCATCATCTATGTACCAATTATGATTTCCAGGTTCCCGTATTCTCTTCCTGCACCGTAAATAACATGTGAAAGGACTGACCAAAAAAGAAAAACACCAAAATCTTATTTGTGCTCCCAGTTCCCAAATCTTCTTATCCAGGCTTCACAACCTCTGAAGATTCTTTCAGCATCACTTCTAGCAGTTTTATTTACCCCCACCTTAACCAAAATAACCCTCTGAAAATAACCCTCTCTGCTTTATTTTTCATTTGTGACATTTGTATTTGTGGTACCTGTGATTTGGGTCTTCTTTACGCATTGCATTTGCAGGCTACAGTGTCCATATTGTTGGAATTCACCTACTGATTTCCCCAACCAAAATTGTATGTAAAATTTTTCTATTTGTTTTTTCTATTTCTATTCCCCCACGCCACCCCATTTTCTTCTTCCTAGGAATTACAACTTCTTTTTAGCCCAGTTCCTTTTATATGAATAGCCTAGATCCTTTTTCATGAACAATATTATACTGTATTCCAAATGCTTGAGAATTAAGTAAGGAAGAAGTCTCATCCAAAAAATATAAGGTGTCTTCTGTTGCATGCCTCTTCTGCTGTCTTTGGCTTGCTCGTTTCGGGAATGCACTGTAGGGAAAGGTTTGACATTTCTGAATTCACATGCCTTGGTAGTCAAAGATGAAATTCTCCATATTATGGGTGCTTCTAAGGAAGAGGAGAGGGGGAAAATATAACCCACACATACACATATTAAAAGTATGCCTAGGGCTTTAATTCTCCCCACCCCCAGTACAACAGCTATAAAAATGATTCTGTGATGTGAATCCATTACTTTCCTGGGTTGAGTTGAAGCACTTGTGCAAGTAAGGCAAATTGGTTTCCAGTATTTCCAAAGTAAACCTCAGGAGATGACGGTTAGCTACACAGGCAAGCTAAGCTGTGCTTTAAAGTTATGGCATTCAAGTCCAAACCTCACATCAATAAATGAGTGTCTAAGGAAGAAAGAAAAAAACCTTAAATCGGAATGCCACGTAAAGAACCTTAATTCTCTGCCTTACAGATTCTGGCTTGGTCTGTCCTCTGAAGATTTATTAAACCTTGAATGTCCACATGTACTATAGATTAAAATGTAGAATGGTGGAGGCAATAAGCTGAGTGTTTTGGTGAATTGTTGGAGGTGGAAAAGTGCTGATAATCGACAGGAAGTCATATTTGGGCTTATTTTTCTCTGTTTGCAATATGGAAACTCTTTTAACTATGGCTTGGCTACATAAATAGCTCTCTTGGATGGCAGAACTAAAGCCTTTTGTGGACAACTTTGCAAGCAACAGGTTTCTGCCATCTCCTCAGCAGCCCACTTTTCTTTGCCAAGAAGAAAGGGAGAAATTGGAAGCTGTCTAGTACGGTTGGGCTGTTCGGTACAACAGCAGGCAGTCAGATCTCTGTTCTGCCATAAAGCTCACTGTGCAGCTTGAGGGAACTCACTCTTTGAGGCCGAGTTATTTCATTGAATTGTTCTGAGAAATAAACCATCACTTATTTAATCCACTGTATTTCAGTTTATCAGAAGTATTAACAGTAAAGTATTAACAGACAACAGTTTTATTTATAATCACATTTAGTCATTTTTTTTCAGATGAGCTGATTTTTTTTTAAAAATTCTGTACAGGATTTTTCCAATCTTGGCAATTTCCGTGTCTATGGACTTCAGATCAGAGATGGGTTTCAGCAGGTTCTGACCAGTTCTGGAGAACTGGTAGTGGAAATTTTGAGCAGTTCGGAGAACCGGTAAATATCACCTCTGACTGGCCCCGCCCCCATCTATTCTCTGCCTCCTGAGTCCCAGCTGATCAGGAGGAAATGGGGATTTTGCAGTAACCTTCCCCTGGAGTGGGGTGGGAATGGAGATTTTACAGTATCCTTCCCCTGCCACACCCACCATGCCACGCCCACCAAGCCATGCCATGCCACGCTCACCAAGCCACGCCCACAGAACTGGTAGTAAAAAAATTTGAAACCCACCACTGCTTCAGATCCCAGAATTCCACAGCCAGCATGGCCATTGATAAGAATGTTAGGAATTGGTTCACATACCTGAAAGTTGCCACAATTGGGAAACTGTTCTACACCATGATTAGGACAATCCTATATAACATTTTGCTAGGGCTCGATCAGTGTCTATGTGTAAAATTATGAATATAATATTTATTTATTTATTTATTTCCATCCATTCAATTTCAATTCATGTACGAGGTTTATTTTTGTTTGTATTTTTATTTCATTGTATGCTAAAATATTTAGCTGAAACCCACAAAGATGAATGTACACAAGTTACCAGCTATTTAACAGAGTTGAGAAAACTGGCTGCTCCTAGCCAATCGTAGTTGATCTAAAAAAAATTAAGTATGATTGGACCATGTTAACGCATAGATAGGAGACCACCAGGAACTATCAGGGCTATAGACTAGGCTGAGAAACTGAAAACATCCAGAAGAAGGCAATGGCAAACTACTTCCATATTGTGGAACCCAACTACTAACTTCAGGTTATCTGAGGTTTCTCTCCCCTCCTATTTGCATATCATTTAATAACTTCCTTTAATTAATTTAAAGGATTCAAAGTTTCATTTTGGATCTTAAATTATACTATTATTAATTATACTCAGTTTTTGTACTGGTCTTACCTAGTACTTTGTGGTCCTCAATCTGAAAAAATGTTTATTTTTTATTTATTGAAGAAACACTATTAAACGTGTGCAGCATTTTAATCTCTGGTTGAGAAACAATCATGGTTAGAATTTTATAGCATGTTCTGTCTAAATCAACAAAACATGTTTTGCTGGCTTAATGCGTTAAATGCTGATAATTTCTTTCTAGTGGCCATATAGATTTATGCACCCTGGATTTAGTTCTTGTACAGAAATTCCAGCAGGAGTAACTTGTCAAGTAAATTGCATACTGAAATTCCTTCATCTGTACATCTAGTAAAAGTATAAAAGTAATACTTCTTTTCCTGATCTATCATACACTAAAGCAAACAAATAGGAGATTAATTTGTGACACAAATAATATTTTATTTTGAATTCAATTTGAGCCAAGGCTTAGCTTCAAAATTCTTAAAGTTTTTAGGGAACAGTTCGAAATATGGGGGAAATATAGAAATTATTACTGATACTTTTTTTTAATTTTATTTTGTCACAACAGTATATACAATCATCAACATAAACAATAATTCATCATGAGAGAAAAAGTATATATAAGTAGAAGTATAAGTAAAAGTAAGCATATAATACTATAATGAAGAGACAATAGGACAGGAACGGTAGGCACTTTTGTGCTCTTATGCACGCCCCTTATAGTCCTCTTAGGAATGGGGTGAGGTCAATAGTAGACAGTTTTTGGTTGAAGATTTTGGGGTTTTGAGTAGCGACTATAGAGTCAGGTAGTGAGTTCCAAGCATAATTGTCTAAACAATACTTGTTTAGACTCTCAAGGAATTGCTCCCTATCTAATATTAAAATGTAGAATATTACTGTATCCAGTTCTAGATACCATGAAGTTCAAGAGCAAAATCAGGAAGTTGGAGAAGGTGCAGAAAAATGTGCCTAAGAAGAATTAGGGTCTCGAAACTTTGCAGATGGGAACAGCTTGCAACTGTTGGGGCTGTTTAGGTTAGAGAAAATATGCGTGCCAGGCCTATTTATAACATGATAGAAGAAAGGGTGGTAAAGAAAGGGTGACTTTTTCTTCTCCCAACCTACTTTAGTGGATTGAAAAATTTAATAGTAGGAAATTTAAAAGTGATAAGGGAAATTGTTCTTCATGCTGCATATAATCAATCTATGGAATATATTGCCACAAAATGCAGTGCCGGCTATAGTTTGTGCACAGTGGTGGGTTTCAATTTTTTTTTACTATTGGTTCTGCGGGTGTGGCTTGGTGGATGTGTCATGGCTTATGGGTGTGGCCTAGTGGGCGTGGCAGGGGAAAGATACTGTAAAATCTCCATTCCCACTCCATTCCAGGGCAAGGTTACTGCAAAAATCTCCATTTCCTCCCAATCAGCTGGGAATTGGGATCAAAGAATAGATGGGGATGGGGCCAGTCAGAATTTTTACTACTGGTTCTCTAAACTACTCAAAATTTTTGCTACAGGTTCTCTATTGGTCAACCCAACTCTGTTTGTGCGGCTTTGAAAGAAGCTAAAGAAATTCCTACCACGTTGACTGTTATATTGATGATCCCTCAGACACAAGAACAGTCTGCCTTTTCACACTAGGTGCACATCAGTGGAAGTGAAGTCATCTGGCTTGTGGGCTTCCTGAGTACCCACAAGCCCCCTGAGTATGTGAGATGGAATTCTAACTAGGTGGGCCAAGACTTGATCTGGCAGGGCTAGTCTTACTTTTTCCAATTCACACCAGTGGTGAAATCTGGCCAGATCTATCCGGCTCGCGTGAACCGGTAGGGCCAGTGGTGGGAGGCTCCACCCACCCACCAGGACATCATTACATTTCATTTTTTACTCTCTGTGTACGCGCAGAAGAGGCTCATGCTCACATTTCTGAACCAGTAGTGAAGGTAAGTGCATTTTACCACTGACTCACACCCTACTGCAGAAAGTTAGCGCTCACCCCTCTCCTAAAAGAATGAAATATTTTGAGAAATATTAAAAAATGCAAAATATTGTATTTTCCTAGATGAGAAATGGAGAAATAGGTTTTTTATTAAAAGAAACTAATTATCTATGTTGCTCTATTCATAGGCAAAAATTCCCAGCAGCAAGGTCTGAACAAAGGTTAGATTAGCCCACAGCCACAATACGAATTGCCCAACACCCTTTCAGAACACAAGCCTCTTCATTACATCATCTCAGCAGTTCAAAATTCAACCAAACTTGGGAGTTCAAACAACCTCGGCTATGATCCCTACATAACCCACTGAGAGTCTGACAACAGCCAATAGAATAAATGTTCTTGCACAGGAACAGGAATCTCAAGTGCAAAGCCTAAGATAAGGTATACTTCCCCTCTCAATTCCATGTGGTCAGCTGCCCCGAACCCATATGGTTCTGCTTCATCATTAAACTATCTTTCCAATCAGCCTCCATGTTTCCAGTGTGGTTTACCCAGCTTGGAACTGAATCAGATGGATATTTTTTCTCACACTACAATTCATACAACTATAGTTTGATCCCATGACAAGGAGTCTTGCAGGAGATGAAGTTAATAGAATAAATTGATTTCATTCTAGAAACAGTTTATTTGGAAAGGCAGAATACATACATACATACATACATACATACATACATACATACATACATACATACATACTGTTGTGACCCAAGTTCCTGGACTCGGACTCCTGGACTCAGATGATTCAGAAAGTGAGGAAGAACACCTGGCAAGGCCTGCTTCTCCTGGGCCCTCTCCCTCCCTGGCACCCACCCAAAGGGAGGAGGAGGGGCCGGCAAGGCCTGATTCTCCCGGGCCTTCTTCTGGTTTGGCAACGTCCCAAGAACAATTTTGGCTTGATGCAAGACTGCGCAGACGTGACTGGCGCGCGCAGCAGAGGAGGCGTTGGGACAAAGTCAAAGAATGATGAGTCACGCAGTGACACCTACAGAGGCTATAAAAGCAGGAGGCGGAGCTTCCTGGCTTTTTGTCTTGGACAAAGCAGTGAATTTGCGCGGGCAAACTGTTTCAATGGAGGGAAGAATATCTTAGTAAGTAACTCCGGCCTAATCTATAATTTCCTAGTTATCTCCAGAGACTTGGCAGGCTCGTGGGTAGATGTGGCCAGAACATTTATCTATATAAATAAACTAGAAAAGAAGGCCTTTGACTGACTCTTTGTTGGGAGTATTGGGGGAGGGAAACAGAACACATACATACATACCTTAAATGAATATAATACACTATTTTATAATGAAATATGGTTCATGACCTGACTTAAAATCATACAATACGTTCCTTATGTTGGAGTTCTTTGTGTGGCGGGTTTAATGGATGCACACATTGAAATCCTCCAGATACGAAGAAGCTTCTTTGATGATCTTGGAAAAGTTGGTCATTATCTCTCTCAGCATACTTTCCTCATAGGATAAAGGTAAAAGGGGAAGCTTACAATATGTTGTCTTTAATTCTGTGGAGGAAAAGTGAGTTTAGGTATAATCAATAATAGTCCTGAATTAGTAAATGCCAATCTGACATTAAGGATATATGAGTGCTTGTTATTCTCAGTTTTAATGTTTTAAATAGCAATCTTGTAAAAGGATTACATGGAAAGGATCACCATCCCAAAACACACAGATATTTTGTAAAAAAAAAAAAAGCAAATCTTTCTTATTTATTAATTTTAAAAAATGTTAAAATTGCTACTATAACCCATCTTTAAATCCCAACCAAGCCTCTAAGCGACTGACAGAAAGAAAGAAAGGGCACATGAAATTAAAATCAGAAAATTACCAGCTATTGTTAAAACCTCAGAGAGTGGAATAAACCCCGTGGAAAGGAAGTTTGATTGAAATAGAATCATATTTTTCCCCAGTGTGTATATGGTACTGTTTTTGAAAAAGAAATAGAGTCCATTCCTAGGTTGGGAAGTTGGGATTTGTGTTTTTAGAATCAGAACGCTTTTTTCTCTACACAGCACAAACTTTAACACAAGTAGTATATTCCATTAACTCAGACTGTGTGGGTACTTTATGCTTCAATATGAATTCATGGAACTGACTTTCTTGAACAAACTAGTTAAATTAAGCCCAGTAAATGTGCCTGGGATTCATCTGAAAAGTTCACCAGGAGAACCTGAGCACAATAATCCTTTGCCCACACTGCTTCCTAAGGCAGCCTTCAAGCATTGCTATCTTTCATTCTCAAGGTTTAATGCGTCTAGCTGGTACAGCACCAAAGCAGTTACTGTAACTAGTAGAAAGACCAAGAAAGGTATGACACAATTGCTTAGCTTTCCCTAAACTGATGCTGGATTTGAATGTCTGTGCCTTCCAGCCAGCAAAATGTTCAATATATAGAAAAATCCTTGTTTTTAAAAAAAGATGAAAAAGATACCTGGCAAAAGGAAGGTCCAAGGATACTTTTAAAAATGAGCTGTGCCCATTCATCAGATAAGTGAAGGGTTCAGAGAAAGGAGGAGGAAGTAAGTGTATCCATTCAGAATCAAAATAGAACTGGAAGGGACCTTGGAGGTCTTGTAGTCCAACCCACTGCTCAAGCAGGAGACCCCCATACCTTTTCAGACTAGTGGCTGTCTAGTCTCTTCTTAAAAACCTCCAGTGATGGAGCACCCACAACTTCTGAAGGCAAGCTGGTTAATTGTCCTCACTCTTAGAGGTTTCTCCTTAATTCCAAGTTGCTTGTCCCCTTGATTAGTTTCCATCCATTGTTTCTTGTCTTGTCTTCTGGTGCTTTGGAAAATAAGTTGACATCCTCTTCTTTGTGGCAACCCTGAACTTCTTCATTCATTGGATACTTCATTCAAACAATTCATCCATTATTAAATTCATCCCATTCCCTGAATTTATTTGGCCCACTGAACCACTAGGTTGATTCATATAACAATTAGATGACTAGTTCCCTGAACTGGACAATCCTAGCCCTGGGGCAGAGAATGCTGAGCTAAATAAGTCTTGCCAGATCCAGCAGAATTCTTCTTACATTCAAATGTACTATGCGCCACAAAGATGTGAGTGCGCATAAACACTTGCAATGTGTACATGTGAATGGTGAATGCAGGGCCTAAAGCAAAGAAGATATATTCATGGTAGAATTTTATATTAATCCAATGTTTATTCCTATTCTAAACACACAAAAAGCAGAAAGAAGAAAACAGCAGTGTTAGCTGCCTACACAGCAATGCCCATAGCATTAAGGATGCTGGCTTTTTGCAACGAGAGGATTTCCCTTCACTGGGGAAATCAATACCTGCCTTTCAGTGCACCTTTGAGGTGCTTTTTTCTGGCTGAACAAACAACTCAAGTAAAGGGGCAGGCACTCTTGGTCTAAAATACTTATATTCTAATAGTATAATTGATGTTGTATAGATTTGGCATGAAGAATTAATTGCTAATGAAAACAGGCTGCTGGAGTGCAGTTTTCACGCTATGTCTTATGTGCATTTTAGGAGACTGCCAGAAAAATTCTTTTTCCCAAATCATAAATGGGGTAATTTGTTGCATTTTTAAAGCCATTCGTCCTGAGAGATTATGAATGTATATTGCCTAAGGTTGTATTCCATCATTACAAAAGTGCTAGAATCCTTCTTAAAGTTTGTTTTACCTGTAGAAGCACTGGGAATTTTATCTCCTACATAAAATTCAACAACATTGGCATTTTGACATTTGAGAGGGTCTTTTGGTTTTGTCAGCCGCAGGAAGAAAAAAAAAATTAGAGGAACAACTTCTTTTTAATAATGTAGCCAGTAATTCTGCTTATCCGTTTGCCCGGAGTGCAGGATGCCTTTTGATATTGTGTATAGATATTTCTTCACAAAGCTTAACGTATCTTTCTGACAATGATTAACTCGTGTTCAAAATATACTTCTGCATTTCATTCTTTTTTTTTTTCCTCTTCAGTGAATCAGGAAGAATCCATTTGCAGTGGAATGCTGTACAAATCTCTTTAAATGAGAGTTAATGAGTTGAACAAGTTACATTAAGTTCTTCAGCTTCATGGAGCATGACCTACTAGAAGGATTGTTTTAGGTCAGTTCTGGGTTCCTAAACTAGGAAGAGATTATGCCTAATGTTCCTCCCCCTCCTCCTCCTCCTCAGTTTTAATTTGCATTTAAGTGCATGTCCACCTTTTAGGTCAAGTTTTAGTATAGCTTCTGTCCATTAATTGGTTAAAATCAAGTAGGATTCACTTTGTTATTTTTATAGGAATATTTAATTGAAATTAAATTAATCCAATTATTTGATAGAAGCAATGATTAGACCTCCAGCATTATAGGACTGGTGGGATGGATAGTATAGGTGATTTGTGTTGTGCCAAGTCTTCCCTTCTGTGCCCTAAGACACTTAACCACTAGCTAGCCCCATCTGCAGATTAAATAGATAAATCAATGGGAGAAAACACAGAAAAGCAAACTGATATATCAGGGCAGAATAGGTTACTGGTATTACATATTGTCAGGTTAATACAGTTGGTGAAGCTTTCTCTATCATATAATCTCTTGCTCCAGTTCAGAAAACCTTTAACAATAGCACTTACATATCGCTCCATAGTGCTTTACAGCCCTCTCTAATTCATTTACAGAGTCAGCATATTGCCCACAACAATCTGGCTCCTCATTTTACCAACCTCGGAACAATGGAAGACTGAGTCAACCTCAAGCTTGTCAGGATCAAACTCCAGACTGTGGGCAGAGTTGGCTTGCAATATTGCACTTAACCAACATGCCACCAGTGTTAAACCTTTTGCTAACACATCTCAAAACAATGACACTGTTGTCATTGTGAACCTTCACAACAAACCTCTTCTCCCTTTTCTGTGTTTCTTTTCTTTTTCTTTTATCTTTTGCTTATTATTCAGCCTTAAAAAAGAGTCTCGAATATTGTCTTGCCACTTTAACAATTCCATTTATATTCTGGGTATGTTGACTGGAAATTCTGAAACTTCCAGTACAGTACACGGAGAACACCTTGTTTAGGTTTTTCTGAATTCTGCCAATGAGCTATATAGAATGAAATCACTTCTTGAAAAATCGTTGTTGATAATTATTGAATTCAATTTCAGCATCTTATTGGCTTTGAATATTTTAGATATTCTCACGGTACTAAATTTATTTGGAATTCAATATGTATGATTGTTATGTTCCCTTATTTTTCCTTTATCTCTCTCCCCCACAAAATTCCTTGTTATATAGACAGATTTGGCTTATTTTGTTTAAAACATTAAAACTTTTATTTTGCTGCACAACTTCCTTTGTGTTTTCAGAGAATTGCTACGGAGCATTACTACAGTTTTACTATTTTATGTATTTCAGAATTTTACCAGGAAAACTCACTCCCATTTTTCCTAGAGGTAGACCAGAAAGAGAAGTCTTTGGTGATAGATGTAGGCAGACTAGAATGCATCAGCCTAACTAATGGAAGTACCCCTATCCTTATACTTTACTGGGAAATTTATGAAAAAAAGAGACTGCCAATGAGATTTAAATTATCCTCTTCTTCCCTTCAGCTTGTAAATATAGCAATTCCCAAATTTTGATAGAATTGGGGAAAACTGCTCTGAAGTACAATGTATTCTCTGAAATCAAGTGGTTTCTAATTAGGACCACCTGCTGTAGGGTTCTAATAGTCATGATTCATGATAAAGTGCAACATCTATAAACGGGAAACTCTTAGGTTTTCCATTGTTGCTCTTCTATGCAGTCAGATAGGAACAATGTTTTGTTTATGTAGCATCAGCAGAGATGTTATATGTGAAGCCTTGATCTCAATCTGAAGAAGATGGACTGACTAATACCAGGTTTAGGACCAGGTTTTGGCTGCCGAAGCCAGTGGTTAGGTGTAGAAGTAAGGAGTAGGTTCCTTACCCGTTCGACATCATACCTACCTGATGATTCAGGGTACACAATAGATGAAAGATGACAGAAAAGAGATGTTTGCTTTCAGGTTCTTACAGGATTATTCCTCTGTAGAAAATACGGGTAATAGAAGACAGTATACTGTAATTTCTTACAATTTATATCTGAGTAAGTTGCTCTCTGGGAATACAGTGCTATAATTACTACCCTCATTGTCAGAAAATATCTGCTATGGAAATGACAGAAAAAGAGTGAATCATAAAAAATCAAGTTGCGTTACAAGTTCTAGATAAATTAGAAGCAAATGGAGTCAGTGGACAAATCAAGGAAAAACAACCTCCGACCTTGACAAGCCAGGAGAGTTACTTCTCTTAGTGACCCTTATGGAGATACTTCAGGGTGAAATGCTCCCGGATCGGACGGGATCGCGCGATCCGGTAGCGATGGCGGCTGCTGATTCAGAGAACCGGTAGCAAAAATCCCTGCCCCCCCGCCGGCTCTGCTGAGCTGCACATCAGCAGAGGGTTTTTTTTTTACTTTTAAAAGCTGGTTTTGCTTCAGCCGAAACATGCCTTTAACAGTAAAAAACAGCAGAACCTTACTTGTACTCTTACTTGTAGAAAACATGTTTTCTACAAGTAAGAGTAGAGATTCTAAGGCACTTACCTGATTACTGATGAACGCATGGCTTTCTTTTCAGCCCGAAAGCAGTTTCAGTTTCAGCCAGACAGAATCAATCGCTCAGCTAATCTATTTCCTTGGTGATCAACTGGCTGGCTTTGCTGGCTGAGAAACTCTGGGATTTGAAGTCCACAATACAATACAATAAAATAAAATAAAATAATAAAATAAAATATTTGTGCAGCTTTCTGAGATTTGGTGTGTTTCTGTAGTGTTTCACTCTAACTACACAAACACACAAAATCTCAGAAAGCTGTATGTGGCATATTGTGTGTGTATTAGTTGTGTGTGTGTAAAGTGTGAAAGTTGGTTTTTGAGCTTTTTGTGGCTGTGTGAAGTGTGAAGTGCAGCTGCTTTTACATTGTGTGTGAGTCATTTGTGTTGTGTTGTGTTGTGTGTGTGTAAAGTGTGAAAGTTGGTTTTTGAGCTTTTTGTGGCTATGTGAAATGAAGTGCAGCTGCTTTTACATTGTGTGTGAGTCAGTTGTGTTGTGTTGTGTTGTGTGTGTGTAAAGTGTGAAAGTTGGTTTTTGAGCTTTTTGTGGCTGTGTGAAGTGCAGCTGCTTTTACATTGTGTGTGAGTCAGTTGTGTTGTGTTGTGTTGTGTTGTGTTGTGTGTAAAGTGTGAAAGTTGGTTTTTGAGCTTTTTGTGGCTATGCGAAGTGTGAAGTGCAGCTGCTTTTACATTGTGTGTGAGTCAGTTGTGTTGTGTTGTGTTGTGTGTGTGTAAAGTGTGAAAGTTGGTTTTTGGTTCCTCTTATTGTTTTTTTATACTTCGTTTATTATTTTTATTATTTATTGTTATTGGCCACGCCCACCAAGCCATCTGACCACCAAGCCATGCCTACCAATTAAGCCACGCCCACAGAACCAGTAGGGAAAATTTTTAGATTTCACCCCTGAGATACTTACTTGCAATAGCCTAGATAAAGTCTCTTTTGAATGCAAGATATATTATTATTATTATCTCTTTTATTCATTAAACATGAAACTCAGTCAATTAGACATTTAAAAATGTATCATAAATACCATTGACTGGTATAATGGTTGATACGGGTTGCTGCCAGCATCCTAGGTATCAACCAAGTATCTTTTTAAAATTTATTTATTTATTTATTTATTTATTTATTTATTTATTTATTTATTTTGATTTTTATACCGCCTTTCTCCCGAAGGACTCAGGGCGGTGTACAGGCATAAATAAAAAACAAAGAATACAATATACAAATTTAAAATGCGTATTAAAACACTTATTATAATTGGCCTAGAAAACATTAAAATAAATAGAGAACTAAAACCCCATTTAAAATTAACATTAATATTAAAAAATTTAAAAACCGATAAAAAATTTAAGCCAGCCCCGCGCGAATAAAAAGATGTGTCTTCAGTTCGCGGCGAAAGGTCCAAAGGTCAGGTATTTGGCGTAAACCCGGGGGAAGCTCGTTCCAGAGTGTGGGAGCCCCCACAGAGAAGGACCTTCCCCTGGGGGCCGCCAGCCGACATTGCTTGGCGGACGGCACCCTGAGAAGTCCCTCTCTGTGAGAGCGTACGGGTCGGTGGGAGGCGTGAGGCAGCAGTAGGCGGTCCCGTAAGTACCCAGGTCCTAAGCCATGGAGCGCTTTAAAGGTCGTAACCAAAACCTTAAAGTGCACTCGAAAGGCCACAGGTAGCCAGTGCAGTCTGCGCAGGAGCGGTGTTACGTGGGAGCTACGTGCAGCTCCCTCTATTACCCGCGCAGCTGCATTCTGGACTAACTGAAGCCTCCGAGTGCACCTCAAGGGGAGCCCCATGTAGAGAGCATTACAATAATCCAAGCGAGAGGTAACGAGCGCGTGAGTTACTGTGCACAGGGCATCCCGATCAAGGAAGGGGCGCAACTGCCGAACCAGGCAAACCTGGTGGAAGGCCCTCCTGGAGATGGCCGTCACATGATCTTCAAACGACAGCCGTTCATCCAGGAGGACACCTAAGTTGCGCACCCTATCCTTTGGGGCCAATAACTCGCCTCCAACAGTCAGCTGCGGATGCTGCTGTTGTTGTTGTTATTGTTGTTTTTGTTGTTATTGTTATCTATTTTATTCATTAAACATGAAACTCAATCAACTGAATGTTTAAAAATGTGTCACAAATACAATTGACTGGTGCTAATGGTTGATAGGGGTTGCTGCCAGCATCCTAGGTGTCAACCAAGTATCTTCTTAAAATTTGTGATGTTCTAAGTAGCACAGTTTTTTGCAGTTCGGCTGGTGTTATTGACTGCAATTTCTTGATTTGTTTTCTAAAATTCTTGGACATTGTACCAAGTGCCCTGATGACAATGGGTATCACTATTACATGTTTCATCCATAGCCGTATAGTTTCAGTGGCCAGGTCGTAATATTTCATGATTTTTTCCAGTACTTTTTCTTCGTCTTTGGCATCTCCTGGTACAGCGATGTCAATAAACTTTATGCTTCAGCCCTTGACAGCTGTGATATCTAGTGTGTTATGTTCCAAGTGACGATCTTCACCAACTCATTTTCGGTAACTTTTTCCATTTCATCACTAATTACCGTATTTTTCGGAGTATAAAATGCACTCCCCCTCAAAAGAGGCTGAAAATTTGGGTACGTCTTATACTCCGAATGTAGCTTTTTTGAAGTTTTTTCTCAGCCCTAACGAGGTGCTAGCGAGTGAAGCGATCTTCCGAGCTTTGCCTCTGACTCTCAGATATGCTTTAGAAGCTTTTTTTCAACACTAACGAGGGCTAGTGAGCGAAGCAATCTCCGTGCTTTGCCTACTTTTCTCATTGCTGCTCCCTCTCAGCTGTGCTTTAGGAGCTCTTTTTTGAATGACTACAGACCAGTTACTTTAACATCTGTAGTCATGAAAGCCTTTGAAAGGCTAGTGTTTTCCTACTTGAAAACCATCACGGATCTGCTGTTAGACCCCTTGCAATTTGCATACCAAGCAAATAGATCAACAGATGATGCTGTTAATATGGCTCTGCAATACATCCTACAACATCTTGAATCTCCAAAGACCTATGCAAGGGTCTTCTTTGTAGACTTTAGTTCAGCATTCAATACCATCATCCCAGACACTCTTCTAACTAAGCTAAATCAGCTACAGGTACCTGAACAGACTTATAAGTGGATCACAAGCTTCCTAACAAACAGGAAGCAGCAGGTGAAGCTAAGCAGGATCACATCAGATACCTGTACAATTAACACAGGGGCCCCCCAAGGCTGTGTGCTCTCCCCACTTCTCTTCTCTCTGTATACCAATGACTGCATCTCCAACGATCCCTCTGTTAAACTACTGAGGTTCGCAGATGACACAACAGTGATCGGTCTCATTCGAGACAATGACGAATCCGCATATAGACAAGAGGTTGAACGGCTAGCCTTGTGGTGCAACCGAAACAATCTGGAACTGAACACACTCAAACCCGTAGAAATGGTGGTAGACTTTAGGAGAAACCTTACCATACTTCCACCTCTCACAATACTAGACAACATAGTATCAACAGTTTTCTTCACATTTCTAGGTTCTACCAAATCACAAGATCTAAAATGGACAGCTAACATCAAAAATATCATCAAAAAAGGACAACAAAGAATGTTCTTTCTGCGCCAACTCAGTAAGCTCAAACTGCCCAAGGAGCTGCTGATCCAGTTCCACAGAGGAATTATTGAGTCTGTCATTTGCACCTCTATAACTGTCTGGTTTGGTTCTGCAACCCAACAAGAAAGACTTCAGAGGATAATTAGAACTGCAGAAAAAATAATTGCTACCAACCTGCCTTCCATTGAGGACCTGTATACTGCACAAATCAAGAAGACGGCTGTGAAAATATTTACAGATCCCTCACATCCTGGACATAAACTGTTTCAACTCCTACCCTCAAAATGACGCTATAGACCACTGCACACCAGAACAACTAGACACAAGAACAGTTTTTTCAGGGGTGAAATCTAAAAATTTTCCCTACTGGTTCTGTGGGCATGGCTTAATTGGTGGGCGTGGCTTGGTGGTCAGATGACTGGGTGGGCATGACCAATAACAATAAATAATAAAAATAATAAACAAAGTATAAAAAACAATAAGAGGTACCAAAAACCAACTTTCACACTTTACACACACACACAGCACAACACAACACAACTGACTCACACACAATGTAAAAGTAGCTGCACTTCACACTTCACACAGCCACAAAGAGCTCAAAAACCAACTTTCACACTTTGCACACACACCACAACTCTCTCTCTCTCTCTCTCTCACATACACACACACACACACACACACACAATGCCACATACAGCTTTCTGAGATTTTGTGTGTTTGTGTAGTTAGAGTGACACTACAGAAACACACCAAATCTCAGAAAGCTGCACAAATATTTTATTTTATTATTTTATTTTATTTTATTTATTTTATTTTATTTTATTTTGGACTTCAATTCCCAGAGTTCCTCAGCCACCAAAGCCAGCCAGCATTAGTTGTTCATGAGTAAATAGATTTGCTAAGCAATTGATTCTGTCTGGCTGAAAGTGAAACTGGGGCTTTCGGGCTGGAAAAAAAGCCATGTGTTTATCAGTAATCAGGTAAGTGCCTTAGAATCTCTACTCTTACTTGTAGAAAACATGTTTTCTACAAGTAAGAGTACAAGTAAGGTTCTGCTGATGAGGAACTCAGGTGAGATCGCCAGAGGAGACTTTAATTTTTTTTTTTAAGTTTAAAGGCTCTGCTGATCTCAGCTGAGGGGCGGGATCCTCAAAGGCTTTTTTTTACTTTTAAAGTCATGTTTCGGCTGAAGAAAAACTGGCTTTTAAAAGTAAAAAAAAACCCTCTGCTGATGGTGCGGCTCAGCAGAGGCAGGGGGGCAGGGCCAGGGATTTTTGCTACTTGTCCTCCGAACCAGCAGCCACCATCGCTACCGGATCGCGCGAGCCAGTCCGAACCGGGAGCATTTCACCCCTGAGTTTTTCCCCGAATTATTATTCTGCTAAACAAATAATTCCCTCAATACAGTCAAACTATTTACTAAATCTGCACTACTATAAATCTTCTCATCTTTCCCATCACCAATCTTTTTCCAGTTATAACTGTATGACTATAACTTCATTGCTGGTAATCCTTATGATTTATATTGATATTGATTGTTCCTGATTGCTTATTTGTACCCTAAGTGTTGTATCATTAAGTGTTAAATTGTACCCTATGACCATCATTTGTGTTGTAAATGTTGTACCTTGATGAACGTATCTTTTCTTTTATGTACACTGAGAGCATATGCACCAAGACAAATTCCTTGTGTGTCCAATCACACTTGGCCAATAAAAAAATTCTATTCTAAATTCTATTCTATTATCCCTAAGCAGGAGATAAAAAACGCACTTGCATGCTCAAAACCAGCAAACTAATGTGCTGAAGCTGACCAGACTAAGGGCGCTAGCCAGATGAATATCTGGTAGGCAGATTTTTATTGCCTATTTTCCTCCCCAAAAACTAAGTTGCGTCTTATATTCCGATGCGTCTTATACTCCGAAAAATATGGTATACTGAAGGAATAACTCTGGGTTTACAAAAACATACTGTAGTTTCCATGATTTGTTTTAAATAAATTGTGACAAAATACAACCTTGTGAATAAGCCTTCACAAACAATATAGCATGCAGACTATACTTCCTTTCTCTCCCTTTCCCTTCTCCTTCCTCTTTCATCCTCTCTCCTCCCTCCTATTTTTCCCTACAACCACCCTGTGAGATGGGCTAGGCTGAGAGAAAGTCACTGTCTCAAAAGCCCCCAGACAGCTTTTATCCCTATGGCGGGATTAGAACTCAATCTCCTGCTTTCTAGGCCAGCACCTTATGAATGCTATCCTAAGATCTTAAGAGTCAGTTTGGTCTAGTGGTTAAGGCACCAAGCCAGAAAGAGGAAGACTGTGAGCTCAAGTACTGCCTTAGCCGGGAAAGCCAACTTGGGTAACTTTGGGCTAATCATACTTTCTCAGTTCAATCCACCTCACAGGTTGTTGTGAAGAAAACAGGAGGAGAAAGAGTACTGTGTGCTTGCTTGCTGCCTCAAATTCTTTATAAAAGTAATCAAGGTGGAATATAAATGCAACAAATAGAAACTTTTGTTGTTGTTGTTGCAAAAATTCATTTCAGCCGGAGAAGAATTAGCTGGATTGTTATTGTCATTCAATGTGTAAGGTAAATGAATCTAAGTTTCCAGATAAAACCATTTAAACAATCACTAGATATTACAGTACAAGGAAAAATAACACAGTAGAAAGGAACTATCAGTGACACATTATTTTATAACGTTAAGTTAAATAAATATATATCAAATGGGTGGAAGTGGGTCACTTAGGGAAGACGGAAAAGAAAATAGCACTTTTGGTGCTTACTTGACCTACTTGTGGTTCCACTTTGCTTGGCCACCTGAGAGATACACTGTCATCTCCCACTCATGGGAATACACCATTAAATATTCGTTCACTTACTCCTGTTATCTTGCCTGCTGCAGCACAGAAATGCTGCCCTGAAAGATGTGCCATCTATCATTTATAAGAGAATAAATAAATTTAAAAAGTGCAACAGAAAGCGTTGCAGTTGTTCAGTTCACCAAAAAGCATTACTTGCACCAGTGCACAAGTGGGAGGAAACCTATGTTAAACAAAGGCATTTGACATTGCTATTTGCATTCCTGGCTGCAGAAGATTAATCTTTTTCTTATTCTATGATAACCAAAGGAATTCAATACTTAATTCAATTCTGACTTCAAGCTGTCAAGACTAGGCAAGGATAAGCGTGTACAACATTGTGATATGACTTGTAAGCAAATGCAACTATATGGAAGACCCTGTCTCATGAGGTAGCCATGGAAGGTCCCAAGTGGAAAAAAGAAATGGAATTCCATAGCAAAGAATCTTTCTTTCTCTGACATTCTCCAAGGAAGCACAAATGTACATAAAATCAGACTTATCCTCTGTAGGATGCTGAATAAAACTGATTTATTGCCATAGTGGTAGGATTTATTTTCATAAATGTAATGGAGCCAACGTGCCATTTTCATCATCCTTTCCTTCTTCTTTAAATATTTGTTTAGTACTAACACTATTTCTGGCTGCAGTCAGGACACAGATGTGGTTTTGTTCCTTCCTGTCCGGAGGAATTATTTCTACAGCCAGGCAGGAAATGAAGAGATGATTTATAGGGACTGATTAGAAGAAAGTGAGTTGGCAATCAAGAAAAAAAAAGGCCAGGCTCAGGTACATAAGGCAGTATTTTTAAAAAATCTTCTTTAAAGCTATGGATGTTGTATAAACAAAATCCCTTTCTCGAGAGTTTAGTTAGTGATTAGAATATTTATACACTGCCATGGTCAGAAAGATTCTAGGTTCACAACAAGAAGAAAAGTGCCATTGATAAAAATAATATTAATAATAAAATTGTTAACAATATTAATAATAACATTGTGAGGCCATACACACATGTTCCCGTTGAACGTTAACTGAAATGACAGTTTAAGGGCCAGAATACAAGGAGAATCAAGGCCAGGGATATCTCCTAGAAAAGTGTGGTTCATAGTATGTGGTTATTAGAACATAATAGTTGGAAGGAATCTTAGTAGTGTTCTAGTTCAATCCCCTGCCTGAGCAGGAATCCTAAATCATTTCAGACAAATTGTTATCCTTTTTTTTTTCTTGAAAACCTTCAGTGACAGAACAACCACAATTTCTAGAAGCAATCTGTTTCACTGATTAATTGTTCTCACTGTCAGGAAAATTGTCTTTAATTCTAAGTTGGATCTCTCTTTAACAATCTTCCACCCATTACTCCTTATCCTGCCCTCAGATATTTTGGAGAATAGGTTGACCCCTCTTCTCTGTGACAGTCCTCAAATATTGGAAGACTGCTATCATCCACCCATCCTGCCCTCAGATATTTTGGAGAATAAGTTGACCCCTCTTCTCTGTGACAGCCCTCAAATATTTGTGACAGCCCTCATTTGTGTTGTAAATGTTGTACCTTGATGAACGTATCTTTTCTTTTATGTACACTGAGAGCATATGCACCAAGACAAATTCCTTGTGTGTCCAATCACACTTGGCCAATAAAATTCTATTCTATTCTATTCTATATCGGAAGACTGCTATCATGTCATCACTAGTCCTTCTCTTCATTTGACTGGATATACCCAGTACCTACAACCATTCATTGTACAGTTTAGCCTCCAGACAGGTGGTGAAATCCAATTTTTTTAACTACTGGTTCTGTGGGCGTGGCTTGGTGATCATGGCAGGGGAAGGATACTGCAAAATCTCCATTCCCACCCCACTCTGGTGCCAGCCAGAGGTGGTATTTGCCGGTTCTCCAAACTATTCAAAATTTCAGTTACCAGTTCTCCAAACTGCTCAAAATTTCTGCTACCGGTTCTCCAGAATCTGTCAGAACCTGCTGGATTTCACCCCTGCTCCAGACCCCTTATTATTTTTGTCGCTCTTCTCTGCACTCTTTCTAGAGTCTCAATATCCCTTTTTTATCATGGTGACCAGAACTGGATGCAATATTTCAAGTATGATTTATTTATTTATTTATTTATTATTTAAATTTGTATACCGCCCTTCTCCCGAAGGACTCAGGGCGGTTCACAGCCAGGTAAAAAATACACAATACACAATAAATACAATTAAAATACAATTAAAAAACTTATTAAATTGGCCACAATTAAAAATTTAAAATAAAAACCCATTAAAACCCATAGACTTAAAAAACTAACCCAGTCCAGCGCAGATGAATAAGTGAGTTTTAAGCTCGCGGCGAAAGGTTCGGAGGTCCGGAAGTTGACGAAGTTGACGAAGTCCTGGACGAAGTCCTGATCTTACCAGTGCAGTATAAAGTGGTACTATCACTTCACGTGGTCTTGATATTATATCTTGTTAATGTAGCTTAGGACTGTATTGACTATTTTTGGCAGCTACAACACACTGCTGGCTCATTCTTGTGGTTGTCCACTAGGACATCTATATCCCTCTCACAGTCATTAATGTCCAGCTAGATGACACCTATTCTGTAAGTGTGCATTTTGCTTTTCTTACCTAAGTGTAAGACCTTACTTTTCTCATCACTGACAGATTAGCTCTTTTAGGAAGAGCACAATCTGACCAAGCTCAGCTTTTGGGGCCAATGTTCCTTTTCGTTCTTTTCTGGGTGAATGAAACAGTTGACAGTTGATGACTAAAAAAGGGTGGGTGTTGAATGGAAAGGCTAAAAACAATGGGTTAAAATGCTTTTAATGGTGTAGAAAGTTAGCACCCACCCCTTCTAGAAGAATGAAATATTTTCAGAAATATTAAAAAGACATATTATATTTCCCTGGATGAGAAATGGAGAAACATGCTCTTGGAAAGCATCCCCTTCTTAATAGCCCTCAGCAGATGTCAGTACTTAAGAGATAAAGACATAGCTAGCTCTATTCATAAGCAAATTCCATGCAGCAAGGTCTGAACAAAGATAGGGTTAGCCCTCAGCCACAATAGGAATTGCCCAACAAGCCCCTTCATTGCATCATCTCAGTTGCACCACTCCCAGCAAACTTCAACCAAACTTAGCTCAGACAACTCCTAGGATTTATACATTGCCCCATGGGAATCTGACAAGTCAATAGAATACATGTTCTTGCACAGGAAGTTCAAGCGCAAAGCCCAAGAGAAGGTATAAATACCCCTCACTCTCAACTCCATGTGGTCAGCTGCACCAGAACCATAAACATGTGGTCCTGTTCATTAATAAATGGACCCACTTTCCACCCAGGGGAAGGGCCCTCTCTGTGGGGGCTCCCACCCTCTGGAACGAACTTCCCCCAGGACTCCGTCAACTTCCGGACCTCCGAACCTTCCGTTGCGAGCTTAAAACACACTTATTCATCTGCGCAGGACTGGATTAGTTTTAAATTTATATTGGTTTTAAATGGGTTTTTTATTATTTATATTGCTTTTTAATTCGGCTTTGTAGAATAAGTTTTTTAAATATGGTTTTAGTTTGTATTTATATGTCTTTTACTTGCCTGTGAACCGCCCTGAGTCCCTCGGGAGATAGGGCGGTATATAAATGTGATTAATAAATAAATAAATAAATAAATAAAATGTTGTGTGGGTAGTTAATGCTTTTGGATCCATTGCAATTTAGGTAGCTTCAGAGCTATAGCTGTAGATTAGAAGTTTTTGAATCTTTTTCTGTACCCACAAAGATCAGCCATGTTTTATATTTCAGTGTGTTTCCTCCATATTCTTACTACCAACGAGGCATAGAAGTAAATAGGAAAATCCATGTAACAAGCTGACATTCAGTCATACAGAAAAGCCTCCAGTATGACTAACATTCTGTCAAGTCAATGAAATTAGGGTAAAGAACTTTACTTGGCTGGCAGAATACAAAACTTTACCTATTTTGTAAAAGGGGAAGAGGTTCTGAATTTTTGATGATTAACAAGTAGAGAGGTTGTGTTAATGAAAGTGTTATCATGGAGAACAGTGCCAGTAAAAAAGGCAAAAATCTCATGCAAGGGATTGTTAGAAAAGGTTTTAAAGCAAGGGTCTCCAACCTTGGTCCCTTTAAGACTTGTGGACTTCAACTCCCAGAGTCCCTCAGACAGCAAAGTTGGCAATAATGCAATGCATTTAAACAAATTTATGATGTGGTCACATCTGAAACGTACAAACATACGCCTGTGACTTTAGACAAGAGATAGAAAATGGTAAACAGATTATATGGTTGTGGTTGTGTATGACAATAGATGATAATTCTTATTATTCTCCTCTAGCAAGGGCCATAAATTGCAATGCTATTGTGGTGGTCAAGAAAGAAATGAGATATATGCACATATGGCAAAACTATGCACAGCCTGTAGAACAAAATGGAATCGAATATTATTTTCTTCCCATTATATTAGAACTTACCCAATAAAATCAATGGCAGTAGAAGGCCAAGAAAGGCAAAAGAAACTCAATATTTAATTGTAGAAGTTACTGGTAAAAGAATTATTATAACAATTAGCATAAATAGTTTTAATAGTTGACATTAGTCAAACTCAGAAGAAAACAAATACATTAAACAAAAGAAAATAAACTCATTTATCTAAGTCTTCCTCCAAATAGCCCACAATACTCCTTTTTTGTTATAACAACTCTGAGATAGATAATGAATGATCCAATGTCATCCTGTAAGCTTTGAGACTACATAGGGACCAACCTGATAACTAAATTAAATTGTCCTATTCAGATGCTACCAAAGTAGTGCATTTAAGAGGGAGCACTATTCACACACCCTTTGGTCACACTGAAACATATGGTGCTTGCCTAGGTCATCTCTTTGAGCTAAAGGAGATTCCCTCCCCCACCCACTCTCTTCTATGAAAAAATATAAATTTGAAAGATGAAATGACAGGTTTATTTATTTGTCACATTTATACAGGTTTATAAGTTGATGACTGTAGTGTGATATCATAAATGATGTAGATTGAAATTATTGGTCTTGTTGTTTGAATTGCTGGTTTTCATAAAATACAAAGCAAAATAGGACTTGTATGGTATTGGTTGTCTTAGAATTTGTGCAAATATAGCCATTGTGGTTTGTTAGTCATGATTTATAATGTATTATAGTTTCAGACACTTTGCTCTTTCTTCCTCTGCAGTTTGTGCAGGTTGCCTAAAACAGCTTTTTTGCGGACATTCCAACTTCCCCAGAAGACAAAAAAGAAATGGGGTTACTCTTGGAAAAGGCTCCACTTGAGGCTTCACAAACTAGATTAGGGCTCATATTCCCAGTTCTTGTTGTACAGCATACTACCTAATATAAAGATTAATGTAACTGTGGCCTCTGATAACTCATAGTAATTTAGCCTTTTGCTTCTTTTTGTTTTGCCTAATCCTAAATAAATCATGCATCTTCCAAACTGTGTTTTTATTTTAGGATTAGGCAAATCCGAACAATCAAGGAGTCTTCATATCAATAAGGATTACTTGCATAAGTAAAGGCCTTCTGAATGAAACCCAGACTCCCCAAGGAGAGGCTACTTGTCAAAATTAATGTTAATGATGCTTTTCAAACAAAGCTTACAGACACTACCATTCTCTGGTCTGCTGCTGTTTACCACATAAATGCTTTTGTTTGAAGAAATACCTTTGACTCCAGAAATGGGGATGGGAATGGAGAAGAGGGGAGATCTTTCTAAACCCTGAACATGCTGAATTAGAACAGCGAAGTCTCAGTACTGATCTGCACAATCTCATTTCATGCTTTCCCTACATACCCCCATGCAGTCTGTAAGATATTTTGTGCCTTCTGACAAATTGCATTTCTTACGTACAGGTTTTGCATTGCTGTGTATAATTATGCTATGCCTGATAAAGTTATTTTAAATCAGTAAAGTAAGTTGAAATGTAACAAACCTTAAGCAAGATTTTTGCAGTCCTGAATAAGCTGTAATGGCCAGACAGAAGTGCTGGAATATGTGCTACTTTCACCTTTGCTAGTAACTCAGTTTTCCTCAACGTTGGCCCTTTTTAGTTCTCCTTTTATCTCATGATCTCTTTAAAAAGTTTTTCAAGCAATTTGCCAAAGTCTCTCCCACTCCCCAAATCCACTGTGTCTCTGTCTGTCTGTCTGTCTGTCTGTCTCACTCTCTCTCTCTCTTGTGCTCTCTCTCTGTATATCACTTATTCATGTATTTTGTTGTTGTTTACTCAACACAATGTTAGTAGGATACAATTTATATTAATATGATCCACTCTATTCTCAGGAAACTTTGCTAAATGAAATGACCAAATTCATAGGTCAACCAAGTAGCTGAACAAATGTACAGTATGTCAACTTTTTCATGTATCTATTGTACTTTTAAGGAATAAAAAATGGCTCTTGCAGAAAACTTCAAAAGTATACAATCTGCAATCCTCTAAGATGGGTTTTGAATATGAAATATTTTCTCATCAACATTGCCAATGTATATATGAGGAATGTGGGATGTATGCTCAGAAATGTCATGTCACTTAGTAGAAGAGCCAATGTATCACTGAAGAAGGGATTTTGAGAGCCAAATTGCCTATATCTCCCATTGAGGGAAAAATGGGCTGGATTTCTGCATTGCTGAAATGATGAACCAGTGCCTTATGCTTCTATTAAAGTTTAAACAATCCATTTTTGCCTATTAAACTCCCAAACACACCCAAAGGTGAATACAGGTTGATGCCACTCATTGCAGGATCCTGCAAGGACCATCAGAAGTGCTGTTCTTGGTGGTTTATCCTTTTCTGAATGCATGTGGATCTGTTTGTTTCATGCTGTCCCTCCCTGACTTTATATTTTGGGATGGTAATGTGTATTAATTCACTGTAACATATGTAAATTAATCTTGCTGCATCATTCAGCTAAGTAGAGTTTTGATCTGTGGCCCCCAGGTGGCAGGATTTTATGGACCAGCTGACATATAGGCCTATTCCAGGACATGCTTACCTGAGTTGATGGTAGGTGATATATTGTGGAATCTCAAAAACAATTTAGTCCTAAATAGATCCAATATTGCACGGAAGTAAATTAATTCTGGAAATTGCTGACTGTAGGATCAACTCACCCCCTATTTCTTCTGATAGCAATTGGACATGAACCTAGTTTATGCTTGGCAAAAGAATGTTGTCTAATTAGTGGTTATGAGAGCCTTTGATTGAATGGATTCATCTTGAAATTGCTCTACAAGAACAAAGACAATTTGATATTTGCTTTCACAGAACCTCTTTATTCAGAAGCATTGTAAGAGCTGTGGTGGTGCACTGGTTAGAATGCAGTACTGCAGGCTACTTCTGCTGATTGCCAGCTGCCAGCAATTTGGCAGTTTGAGTCTCACCAGGCTCAAGGTTGACTCAGCTTCCATCCTTCTGTTGTCAGACCCAGATTGTTGGAGGCAATATGCTGACCCTGTAAACTGCTTAGAGAGGCTGCAAAGCACTGTGAAATGATATATAAGTCTAAGTGCTATTGCTATTGTATAGTTAACATTCTATTTCTCTTCCTGTTGCTCTAGGCCACTCATGAGTTGACAAGACAAATGTCATAAGGAAGGCAGTGTTACCCTTCTTAATAGTTTTGAGATTTCAAAGCTCTATCAGTTCAACTAGAAGGAGAAACTGGTAAACTCCTGTTGGAAGAAATGTCCATCCGGGTTCAGTTCTAAGTGGGACAAAGACACTGCAAAGATGGTGTAATGGTGGTCAGGATCACATGGCTTGAGTTCCTGAACAGAAAAAGGCGAGATGCTGTGCTGTGCGCACCCTGGCTTTATGCTCTAAGCTTTGAACTTTCTGGGGCACAGGAAGAGTGTCCTGATTGGTTGTCAGACTCCCAGGGGGTGGGGGTCTTAGCTAGCTTTGCTAGCTGATGTAATCTTCCCAGGTGTCATGTGGTGAGTTTCTGTTGCTAGGTGGGTCCTATTGTGTTGTGTCAAAGGTGGGGGGAATGAATGAGCTTGGCTGAGGCCTTAATGTCCCATTGACAAAGGTTGGGGGGGAGGCAGGAAGTTGCAGGGAGCTGCTTTGTCCTAAAAACATGTTTCTCCATTTCTCATCCAGGGAAATATAATATTCTGTCCTTTTTAATATTTCCTAAAATATTTCATTCTTCTAGGAGGGGGTTGGGTGCTAACTTCCTACACTCCCATCAATATCATCTCAGTTTGAAATGCTTCATTGTGGGCAGTTATGGGTATTTCCCAGTGTACACCTTTGGTACACCTTTGGTACGTGAACTGCATTGGTTACTAAATGCAATTCAAAGTGCTAATTGTCACCAATAAAGCTCTTCGTTGCATGGGACCAGAATACTTGAAGAAGGACCATCCATCTTCAGTTGTCTTACCCAACGTATTAGATCTCACATGAGGACGTGCTGTAGATTCCATCAATCAAAGAATGTCATGTTGTAGGACCCAAGGAGTATAAGTTCTTTGTCTTCATTTGACCTAGAACGCATAGGATGTGTGTGTGGAGGCAATGAGAAAGAATAAGCCATTCTTTGTCCCATAAGTTCCTAGTGGTGCCTTTGTAGATTCCAAGAGCTCTAGAAATTTTACTTTGAGAAACATATTGTTAACCAGAAGAAGCTTAAATTTTGTTCCTATATTTGCAAAGATCTTCAGATCGTCTTAAGGAAAGGTACTATTTCCTGGAATGAAATGGTTCTTTTTCTGTGTTAATGCCATTTCTGTTTTCTCTGCTGTGCCTGCCAGCACTCTCATCAATTAGCAGTACCAGTTGTAGTAGTGTGTGCCCTCCCCTTTTTGTGATCTGAACACCTGCCTGCTAGAAACTGGGCTATGGATATTAAATAGTTGTCAGATGGTAACTATAACATTAATAGATCCCATCCATAGATCTGTCTCTACATTTAGTTTAGTGCCAGGGAGTTGCACAGCCAGACATCTGGCAACTAGATGACCATGGAACTCTCCAAGAGTTTGATTTTGGCAGCCAGAAAAGTTACTTTGGTTGTTATGTTGACGCCTACTCCTGCTATGCTGGAGTTAATCCTTTAAAAAGGATTAAAAGAAAAACAGTGATTTTTTTAAAAGATACATTAGTAATATCGTTCTTATTGAAATAAGACTGCTAAAATGGCCATCATGGAGCCTGTTACAATGAAAAGCATTCAAATTTTGTTAATGTTTTTATGGAACATGCTTAAAATATTGAATAATTAGTAAGCATAACAAATACATAGTGTAGCTTTCAATAACCTGATGTTTTCCAGATACGTTAGGCTTCTGCTTCTAGAATTCCTAACCAGTATAGTTTTCACTTTCAAGGAATGATATTTAATACACTAGGAAGATGTTATGTTAAACAACACTCATGATGGACTATGATGCTCCTTGTTTTTCCCTTGAAATTATAACCTGACAGTGGTTCTTTGCATTCAAAAAAAGCACTTCAGAACAGTAGATCCTTATGCCACCTTGAAAGGTAAACAGTGGTGGGATTCAGATTTTTTTACTACCAGTTCTGTGCCTGTGGCTTGGTGGGCGTGGCTCGGCTTGGTGGGCATGGCTTGGTGAGCATGGCAGAGAAGTCTACTGCAAAATCTCCATTCCCACCCCACTCCAGGGGGAGGATACTGTAAAATTTCCATTTCCACCCCACCCCACTCCAGGGGAAGGGAAGGATACTGTAAATCTCCATTTCCTCTCCACCCGGCTAACCTATTTTCCAGCTCCGTGTACAGGGCAACAAAAGAAGACCCAACCGATCAGCTGGGACTTGATCAGTTGGGACTCAGGAGGCAGCGAATAGATGGGGGTGGAGTCAGTCAGAGGTGGTATTTGCCAGTTCTCCAAACTACTCAAAATTCCACTACCAGTTCTCCAGAACTGGTCAGAACCTGAATACCACCTCTGGAAAAGACTCCCTTGAACCTCAGACCCTCAGTCCCTGAGGTTCATCCATGTACCTTTTTTTGGCAACAACAAAAAAGCCTTCTTGTTAATCTTCTGGTGAGGATGCTATTTTCAACTTCCTAGCCTTTTCTATAAATGTGAGATTTCCCTGGTAATCTATCTGGGTGGTCTCCCATTCAAGTACCAACCACATTGGGCTAGTCTTAGATTTTTCAAGATAATTTTCAAATTATACAGCCATAGGTTCCAAGTTATGCATACAGTAAAATACTCTTCAAAATGAGAATAGTTTCAAAAGCTGTTTGGAAAAAGATATTTTAGAAAGACCAGATATAGACAAAACGGGTAAGATCATAGAGCAAATCAAAAAGTGGTTGATTTATAAACATTTTTAAAACACAATAATAAGTAGAATCAGAATGAGTTTACCAAGAACAGATCTTGTCAGATTAAACATTCCTCATGCAATCAAGTTATTTAAGAGTATATATTCTAATATCAAGTCTTAACCTGGTTTGGTAGTTAACAGTGCCAATATAATAGAATAAAAAACAAACAACTTTTGTTTTTGGCAAAAAATCCTTGCTTAGAAAAAAGGTTGCCATAGACTGAGATTCCATTTTTAGGAAATAACAGTTCCTGAAAGTAATAGTCATTTGGATGAAAGAGACAGAATATATCTAATTTCCAAAGAGTCCTGATCCCAAATTTTCAAAGACAGAAATAAAGTATTCCAAAATAAGCACATGTATAACTCTAAAGTGTAGGGCACTAATATTTATGATTGGGCATACTTTGAGAATTATTGGGCCTTGTATGTGCACACCATTCTTCGCTATTAATTAAAGCAGGCACATCTCGCTGCTGCTGTTTTAAGGAGTCAGTTCATTAAAATGACTCTTAAAGTGGTAGTAGACCAAGTTCATGCAGACACTGGGGAAAAAAGGGCTGACTGTCTGATGAAGTCCAAGGCACCTTTTCCAAATAATTTCTGACAGGTCTACTAATATTCTCATTTCTTCCTCTAAGCCAGGGACCCAATTGGTAAAATAGTTTTAGCAGCCAAAAATAATAATACCTGGAGCAGATATTTAATGTAGAAAAACGCATATTCTAAATGTTATAATAACTATGAGAAATAAAAATATATGTTTTCATGATCAGCCATTTAAGACTGACAATGTGGATAATGAAGCTTGATTTTAAGAAAAGGCTCATAAAGTGACATAGAAATGGGCTTCAGTTTTGACATTTAATACTTTAATGTCAACTAAAACAGACTACCACAAGGGCACACAAGAGATGGAAGAGTGGAGGAAAAAATCCTAGATGCCAGCTTTTCATACCAGTAGCTCTGAAATTATACTTGTGTGAGAGAACTGATGTCCATTTTATTAGCACAAATAAAGGGACTTCTCTCCCACTTAGTTATATCCAGAAAGGCAATAGGCCATAAATCAACTCATGGTATGATTTTTCTTTGCCAGTCCATCAGTATAATTCTTTTGGCTGTCAGTGCTGCTCTCAGGAGCCATCTCACGTCCCATTTATTCAAATTATGTAGAGAATTGGTGCATCCTCCTACCCACATTGCTGTAGATTTGTCTAAATTGATTTTCTAAGACTAACTCAATTTGTCTAAAAATCTCATTCTTAAAATTGGCTTGTCCCTCTGCAAAAGACTAAGAACTGAGAAGTCTCCCACAATATTTTAAGAATTCTGTACGTGCCTGATGTGTTGAGGAATACACACATTTACAAATAAAAACACTTTTTCATGCTTTCATTTATTTGGATCAGATCTCTGATCCACCAACTTATTCTCCAGCAATGACAAATAAAGTGGATTAAAATGACGTATCTGTACGTTTACAATCAAAGTTGTTTCTTTAGGAAAACTAAAGACCTGCTTCTTAGACAGCCCTATCAAAAAGTTAAGCAGAGAAATTGGGTGGATAATTTCTCCAGAGAATTCCCCTTGGGCAGGGCAATGACAGTTGCACCACTGTTAGAAAAGTACAATGGGAAGAGTTTGCTCATTACATTTTCCCTTGGGAAGTCAGAGTGGCTGTAGTGCAGCTCTCAGGAGAGATTCTTGAACAATGAAAGACAGGAGATTCATGGGCATCTCCTGGCAGCAAGAAAACCCCAAAACAAAATCCACCTATGAGAAGATGTCAACGTTTCTCTGAAAGCCTTTTCACCTCATACTCTGGAAATATTTCTATTGCCATATCTTTCATCAAACAGAAAGAGGCCCAGTAGGGAAAAAAAATAAGAGGAAAATTGTTTCTGCTTGACAGTAGTTTTTGTCATCTTGAATTAGGGCATTAAGCGTCTGTGGAACTGATTTAAAAAATGATCTCCAGTCTTCATGAGGGTACTTCATTTTCTTCTAAATTATAATTTTGGGAGGGTTTTCCCCCCAAAAATGTTTGTATTCCTTTTATTTAAAAATTAATTTTTAAACATTAAGTAATTTAATTACCATAATTCATAGTGTAGATTTTTAAACATCCCTCTGTCACACTCTGCCTTTGCAATAGATATGAGTGAGCTCTTTATGGCAAATGTGTTCTTTATTTTACAGTTTTATTAATTGTTTGAATATACTGAATGTTCATGGATCATAATCTAGTATGCTAGATTAAGCAATAGGAATTCTGCAGCAATAAATATATATGAAACTGAAGATGGCACTACAGTAGAAGAGACTTCTACCATGTTCATAAAAGTTTACTTTGTCTTGCCGTATCCCTCTACAGAAAATATTTCACCACAGAAAATATAACACCATTATAGAAACATGCAACTTTTCCACAAATCAAATTGTTTGCATAAAGAAATACATATGCCAATCTTTCATGCCAATTTGCTAATAACCTGCATATTTTCCTTATCCAGAAGTGTTCTCAGGTAGTTAAAAGCAACATATGGTTGTTGACTAAATGTTACATATGCAAAATGATCTTCACAAAAGGTCAAAAGCAGTATATTTATTCCTATGCAGTTATATATCAATGTAAATGATTTTAGATATTCTAAGTGCATATAAAACCAAAGCCAATACATATCGGGCAATATTTTTATAATTAACAAATGCTTTGTTGAAAATAAATAATTGCAATAGGAAAACTACACAGAAATATATGTGTAAATATGTTACATATTTTGCTATCTACGCAAGAAACTTCAATGTCATGAAAGATAACTAGCATATTGCCGTGATCAGTTCAGACCAACTATTTAGTACCACCTCAATGAAACCTCAAGGCAAATGATTTCTAACATTTAAGTAGGAGGGTTATAAATCAGCTCAAGAACTTTACACAGTGACCATATTAGCACCAAGCACTGCCTTTTTAAAAATTTCATGTGTGCTTCATAAATACCTCATGAAAAAGAAGATTCCTTGCTTGATATTGCTGTTCCCAAATGATCTCTGCTTTATAGAATAAGTTTCCAGGCTATATCCTCTGGGATCAAGGAACCATTTCAAGTCTCTGAAATTCCACGTTTTAACAAGGATTTAATTGCAAAGGTAAGTGTATGCACCTGCTAAGGCATTCCTAATTATTTGATAATGGCGCAATCTTTCTCAATACAGCCAGTCTTTGTGGTGGTAAGTTACACTAATGAAGCACACTGAGAGAACTAATTCCCCCAATATTAGAGGTGCTTATTTAAATAAAAACAAGTAAACAAAACTAATCCTAGGAAGATTAAGTAGAAATTGACTGCCATGACATGTCCCATGTCTTGCTTTGTTTTTTTATTATAACAGTCATCTATCCAGTTCACGCTGATGGTAAATCAAGGTCAGTTCACAAAGCTTTGTAAAAGTCCTTTGAACAATTCTTTCCTTTCACACCAGAGATTTGCACATTTCAAGGTCTCTTGTGCTTTTCAGAAAGTGGCTTCCAGAGCAGCTGACTTGGAAACAACTGTAACTGAACTTTTAAAAATAAAATCAAAAGTACTTCCACCCATCCCATCCCAGTAGTTGCACGGACTTGTGGGGAGCACATTTTCGCTTTCACAAACTTACACCCAGGCTGTGTGTATTGAATGCTTGCTGACAGTTTGCTATTGCAGAAAGCCAGAAGCTAAACTATAACATTATATTTTCATCATCTTGGGCAAATAAGGTGGGGGAGGGGGAGCAGGAGGGATATGGAGGAGACAGTGCCATAAACCAGATGGATTCTAGGACCCTTGTCAAAAGTTATGCCAATCACATATTGCTTGTTCCTCCCCCAATAATCCAAGCCATGCTCATATTCAAATAAGCAAAGTCATTTGACAACATCAGTTCCATTACAGCTTGGAGTCATCTGCTTTATTGGATTTCAAAGGAATGTAGCCAGAATGCTCCATTTCCATCAGCATATTATTAAACCAACTTCACAGGTCTGTCAGAAATTCAATTGAAAGCAATGTCATCCTACAAAGAATGAAATATTCCTTGTTAGACTTCCTTTGCAAACCCGTTTTAAAAGTAGTTGTTAAAAAAAGCAAAGTTTGACAAAACACAATAATGGCTAATGTTTTGCATCTTAGCTGTGCACAAATGCATTCAAAATCAATAAAACCATCTGCCCATAACTGATAGCAGAATTGCACCTGAAAAGCATAAAGCAGAACAAGTTAATGTATGTATTACTTCAATTAAAGGGACATAGTTCAGTCCTATGTATTTTTACCAAGTCATTAAAAAGTAAATTAAAAAGTACACTTCCATTGAAATATACTTTCATGAAAGTATCTTTATTAAGCTTACTTAACTCTAAATATATACTCATATAGGACTACATTGTTAAAAAATTAAAATAATTGCTTTTGTTGCAGTATAACAATCTGATTCTGTTCTGAATACAAAAGGTTGGTTGGGTTCAATGTGATCTGGGATGCTGGCATGTTTAAAGCTATTTAGGATCAGGCTATTGATATATACAAATACTTTTAAAACCAACATTTACAACTTAAAATATATTTGTAGAAGAACTCAGGTTCTTCTACAAATTACAGCAATTTTCATAAGAGAAAACTCTGAAAGAACAATACTTGGAATATAAACTCCCAATATCAGAACCTTGGTCCCATGCAAATTAACTTTCACAGCCAAAAATCTACCTTGCTCACTAATCAACAAAACCTCTGATTTAGTTGGGGATTTATATGCAAAACAACCACATTTCTTTTTTTTTAGTTCTTGTTGAAATAAATTGATGCACATTTTATATATCTAATATTTCTCTATTATTTTTTTATATTTCTCTATAATTTGTAGACATCTTTTAGGTATTTTGTTTTCATTTTTTCAAATGTGTTTTTTCTGTTTTAGGAGCATTTACTCTATTTAAGTTCCATGTTAAGTATCTGAAATCCACAATCATGCCAAAAATTTATAAAAGTAGATATCTATAGTGCCTAATTTAATGTCATACCTTTCAATTTCTGGTTGCACCTGCTGACATTTTTGTATAGTTTTATCTGACGGGTATATTTGAAACTTCTCCAAATCCTCTCTAATTTTTTTCTAGAATTTCCTTCATTTTCTGGACATAATTCAGTTGAAACCTCTGTTGTTTAAAAGTAAAAATCATACCTTCCAATTTATCCCATTAGAATGGAATCTTTTTGTTTTAATCTTTCAGCTAAAATCTAGTCCTTTCTCTCATGCAAGATTCTAATAGAAATTTTTTAAAACAACAATCTGTACTATCAATCTTCAGTCATGAATTAAAATGCTGCTGCAAGATTGTCTTCTTTCTGGCAAAGAATGTTAATACATCCCTTTTTGGCAAAATATGCCTTGGAACATTTCTTATTTTAACAAATTTTGTATTTATTCTATGTACCTTTTCAAATTTTGCCACTATATCCTCTTCATCAGAATCTGGGTCAGATTACTGTTATCTTTTCATTTGTAAAATCCATCAGTTGTAATAAGGGAACATCCATTTGTCTATTTTAATTCCAATTTTAAAAAAATCTTTCAAAATGTTGTTCCCCTTATTCATTTTACATCCAGTCCTTGTTCTTTGACAAAACTTTTCAAATCTTTAAAACAATTTTTCCTCTTTATAGCTGAGAATGTTGAGTCCTCATATATTTTCTTATCCTGCTACTCAGAAAATATCCCTTCAGCTGTAAATTGATTATATCCAAAAGTATTTAAGAAAGTGCCACTTATATGAACCTTGTGTCAATGTTGGATAAATCATTGAAATTCCTTGACCCTCAGCTGCTCAACTGATGAGTTAACTGCAAAAACTTCTGTTCTGGTGTCTAGTCATGATGTGCAGCTGTCTGAAGTGTAAATGGATGATTTCACAATACTTCCTTTACCTAGAAGACAGATAGCATAGCTATCCTTGTTCCTTCAGAGATATCTAGTCCGCCAAAGCCTTGAAAGTATCCTATAAATCCTATGGATGTTATTTTTGAGTGTGGTTTGGGCTATTTGTTATATCTGAATTTACATGGAGTGATCATCCTCAAGGAATGTTCATTTGAATTGGCTAACTGACTTTCAATGAAATGCTTTAAATGTTCACATGATAGCTTTTGATCTTGAGATACTACAAAGGTGAATTCACCTTTAGATAATGAATGAACTCAGCCACCTATACTTATTACCTTAGCATCTTGTGTAAATCCAAACAGACTAGTCTTCCTTGAGGATGATCACTCCATGTAAATTCAGATATAACAAATAGCCCAAACCACACTCAAATTCCTTTTATTCTGCATAAATCCTTGAAAAATAAAATTATAATAGGAATTCCTTCCCCCACCAAAAAAAATCCAAGGTGCCCTTGGAAAAGTTTCAGACTCACACACAGAAGAATTACTGCTTCCTGTGTGCAATATGGAGTTAAATCAACCAATAGGATGACTCAGTATGTGACGTATTTGTTTGATCCTTTTACTGCAAATATGCTGATAATTTAAACAGGTATGCATGATGGATATCAGAGATGATCAGAAGATAATGTTTACATTTCAATCATTTTTTATCTATTGCAGCAGTGTACAAAAATGTTTGTTTGTGTACAATGTAAATGCATCGGGTATTTAATATTTTGGTACTTTATACAGCATGGTGAATATAACTGATTTGAGAATGCCATCTCCGTACCAGTGTGAATATGTTTATAAAGTGGACACAGGGAACAAAACTGCCTCACTTGCTTTGTGAAGCTTGGAAATCTAAATGGTGAAGTCAATCTTGCCACACAATTCCTCAGTGTCCTAGAGATCTGTGTTATTAATGTGACTAGGGGTGCATACTGCTGATAATTACTGTTAGCCAGAATAATTAATAAGAGTAATTGCTTAGTATGGAAAGGGGAGGGGAGGGGAGAAGGAATAAAATAGAAGGGAGAACTGCAAGAATCCCTGAGTACATTTTATATAGACAGGATATTTGGCTGAAAGCATCCTGAGAATAGAAGTGTTATCTGATGCCAAGGACAAATGATCAGAATTAGAAGTTGAAAATAGATAGTCTCATCTTGGAATGCAACAGGGAAGAACCAAGGAGAGGTGGCTGAGACAGGTAAATTCTAGAAATAAATAATAATAAATAGGAACAGCATTTAGTGGGCAAAATAAGCAAATCAGTAATGAAGTGGAGATGTTCTTGAAGACAGTGAGGGTTTTAATTGTGAAATGGAATTTCAGTGAGCCTATCACAACTTCATGAACGCCTCAGCCCTTCCAAGACTGAGTGGCTGTGGATGCCGGCATCCCGGTACAGTCAGCTGACTCCATCGCTGACTATTGGGGGTGAATCATTGGCCCCCATGGAAAGGGTTCACAATCTAGGTGTTCTCCTGGATGTACGGCTGTCTTTAGAAGAGCATATGACGGCCGTTGCCATGGGAGCTTTTTATCAGGTTCGCCTGATACACCAGTTGCGCCCCTTCCTAGACCGGGATTCCTTATGCACGGTCACTCATGCCCTCGTCACTTCCCGCCTGGACTACTGCAATGCTCTCTACATGGGGCTCCCCTTGAAGAGCACCCGGAGGCTTCAACTGGTCCAAAATGCGGCTGCACGGGTAGTAGAGGGAGCAACTCGAGGCTCCCATGTAACACCTCTCCTGCGCAAGCTACACTGGTTGCCGGTGGTCTTCCGGGTGCAATTCAAGGTGCTGGTTACCACCTTTAAAGCGCTCCATGGCATAGGACCGGGTTATTTATGGGACCGCCTGTTGCTACCAATTGCCTCCCGTCGACTAGTGTGCTCCCATAGGGAGGGTCTCCTCAGGATGCCGTTGGTCAGACAATGTCGACTGGCGACCCCCCAGGGGGAGGGCCTTCTCTGTGGGGGCTCCTGCTCTCTGGAACGAGCTGCCTCCAGGGTTACGTCAACTCCCTGATCCCCGGGTCTTTCACCGCGAGCTGAAGACATTCTTGTTTCATCGCGCAGGGCTGGCCTAATAGTTTTAGTGGTGGTTTTATTAGAGTTTTTAGTCTCTCTTAGCCAAACTGAATTTAGTTTTTTAAAATGTTTTTAATGTTTGTATTTTTGTTTTTTACTTGGCTGTAAACCGCCCTGAGTCTTTTGGGAGAAGGGCAGTATATAAATCAAAATAATAAATAAATAAATAAATAAATAAATAAATAAATAAATAAATAAATAAATAAATAAATAAATAAATAAAAATATTCATTATAAAAAGAATCTTAGTATTTTTTATTTTTTAATCTGTTTTTTTTTCTTTTTGAGGAGGATCTTATTAAGAAATCTGCTTGGAACACTGTAGTGAGATAGTGTTGTGTGGGAAAAGATAGATAAAGTTGCAAAGCTTTCCAAATGCAATGAAATGTGACAATAAAACAGATTGCTGGTAGGTTATGAAAGGGGGTCTCCAATGTTCTTGGGGTAGTTGGTACATTTGAAAATTTAAAAACATGGTGTCTTCAAAAAATAGCTATTGGGTAATTTCATCCACAGAATGACCTTACACAAATACAAATGTCTGAAAGACCTTATATTCTCAAGTTATTTTGTGTATAATTTTTCTGATCTAAATCTAAGAGAAAGCAAGCATCCATATTTACCCTCACATTATGCTTTATGTGATTCTCATGCACATTTGGGAGTGGTTCACAATCACTGCAATTCCTTTTAACTTGTACTTGGTTTTGCTACAAGTTATTTAAATAGAATAGAATAGAATAGAATTTATTGGCCAAGTGTGATTGGACACACAAGGAATTAGTCTTGGTGCATATCACTTTTTATAGAAAAATAAGATGAAGATCAGTAACCTCTGCATGCCTATCAAGTTGCTGATGTTCACTGTGTTTATGTTCGTGCCAGGCCATTTACTGATGCTTATAGAATAGAATAGAATTTTATTGGCCAAGTGTGATTGGACACACAAGGAATTAGTCTTGGTGCATATGCTCTCAGTGTACATAAAAGAAAAGATACGTTCATCAAGGTACAACATTTACAACACAATTGATGGTCAATATATCAATATAAATCATAAGGATTGCCAGCAACAAGTTATAGTCGTACAGTCATAAGTGGAAAGAGATTGGTGATGGGAACTATGAAACGATTAATAGTAGTGCAGACTCAGTAAATAGTCTGACAGTGTTGATGGAATTATTTGTTTAGCAGAGTGATGGCCTTCGGGAAAAAACTGTTCTTGTGTCTAATTGTTCTGGTGTGCAGTGCTCTATAGCGTCGTTTTGAGGGTAGGGGTTGAAACAGTTTATGTCCAGGATGTGAGGGATCTGTAAATATTTTCATGGAACCATAACAATAAAGTTGCAGATCTAAAGAGTTTGCAATGTAAATCGAGATGACTTTCAGAATTAATGAAACAGGTGGATCTCATCCCAAATGATTAAGATTCCAATTACGGATCTTAATGCTATTAAATATTTTCAGATTATCATGTTACATTTATTTCAAGAAAAAAATGGAGAAACGTGTACATTTGTACAATTTGTACAATGACCAAATAAAACTAAATTTCAAGAGACAATGAAGAAATAACTTCGAATTACTTTTTAAAAATTGCCAACAGGGATACAAAGAAAAGGTTCTTTAGTTACCCTCCCAGGTAACAGGTAAAATAGTGAAGGAAATTGATATTTAAGCTTTCCATGGGATCTTAAGAAAGTGATGCTTGAAAGTTGAATTTCTTATAATGGCACTCATGATTATGCAAAATTTAAATGGCTCTACAAACAAAGGAAGACTAAATACACTTGGGTCACTCAGTAAGTTATAGTAAAGTATTATCCCATTCTCCAGCAACCAACACCCAGATAAGTAGAGATAAACATAAAAAAACCCTAAGCACCCAAATCCAGAAACTACCAAGAAGAAAAGCACACCCCCACCAATATTGGCAGGACAAGCTACTGTATGAAAACAGAGAGAAGACTCCACACTCACTCATATTGATGATGTTACCTAGTTAGGTAGTGAAATGCCTGCAAGCAAATAACTAAGCAAAGACTTCAGAATAAAAATATGCAAATAAAGAAGCATATTTAACTGAAACAGGTATGGTGTTAAGAGATAATGGAAGCTTCCTGGCTGAATTTTGTGTGTGTGTGTGTGTTTTGGACAGGTTGCATGAATGGCAATAAATATTTAAAAAAAAGAGAGAGAGAGAGAGAGAAAGAAAATATTTATAGGAAGGTTTTAGGAGATGTTACAGAGCAATTTGCTATTAAAGCTGAAACCAGCAGGAGCCCCTAACTGAAGTAGGGCTAACATTTAAAATAAAACAAAAACCCCATGGACTAAAAGCAGTGTCCCACTGGTGGGGACAGCTGAGTGCACCCCCTGGGGAAAACCACAGAAACATCTAAACATTAACTAAAATGAAATGGCCAGCTGCTGATTTTAATATCCTGATCACACAAATGTGTGTGTGTGTGTGTGTGTGTGTGTGTGTGTGTGTATGTGTGTATGTAGCTGTATATACCTCTATCTCAATATCTATCTATCTATCTATCTATCTATCTATCTATCTATCTATCTATCTATCTATCTATCTATCGAAGTGCCTTGGTAATAGTTAGGTAAAAACTACAGAAAAGGTCTATTGAGCTTAGAAAAAGATACTGTTGAAGCTTTATTGATGCTTCATAGTTACAATTTGTTTCCTTGCTAATTTTATTCAGTGAGGATGAGAGAACAACAATGCCAAACAAACAAACAAACAAACAAACAAACACCATGGCTCTAATCATCTGCAAGCAAGACTGCTAACAGAGCCAAACAGTGTTGGAAGATTTGTTTTTACAAGCACTGTAGACTAAGGGAGCAGGCTGATATATGGCTTAAGATATATAGCAACCAGTCGTCCACCCTTTCCTATATATATGTGTCCTTAATATCCTCTGGACAGTAATTTGTTTCTTCTTTTTTTTTTTGGCCTTGTGAGAGATGAACTATAAATGCAAAAAGCCACTTCAATTTAACCTGCCATCTGTATAATAGCCTGATATTTTATTGCTGTCCGGTTCTGCTCTTTTCTTTTAATGTTTCTGCTCTTTTCTTTCTTTCTTTCTTTCTTTCTTTCTTTCTTTCTTTCTTTCTTTCTTTCTTTCTTTCTTTTTAATTGAGCATCATTCAGGGTAAATTACTTATGAGAAGCTCCATTGAAATCAGTAAATTAGGCATCAGCATGACTAACACAAGCCCTATTAATTTCAAATGGATCTAATTTAATGCAAATTCTGCTGATGAATTCTAGAAATGACTTAAAAAAAAGACAGCATCAATTTTGATTTATATGGCACAGCCCATGTCCTGATACAAATAATATGTCATTTTACTAAAAGCTCCTAGTATGCTGAAGCTCTGTCAGATTTGCATTTGTGCCTTAGCTCTACTATACCCTCCCACACACACATACACATATATGCACCTTTAAAGGAGTCCTCAGAGTGGTACAATATCCAACTCCTGCAAGAAAAAAAAACACGATTCAGTTTTATTTTAGAATGTAAAGTATTCCAGGTTCATAACTTATACCGATTCCAAAAAATGGAATGGTGGAAGAAGCACTGACCTTAAGGCGCAAGACTGATTTGCATACTATTGTTGGAAGAAATATCCATCTGGGTTCAGTTCCAAGTGGGGACAAAAACACTGGAAACATGGAGGCTGCTTGGAAAGATTGTTTAATGGTGGTCAGGATCACATGGCTTGAGTTCCTGAACAGAAAAAGGGGCGAGATCCTGTGTGCTCCCTGGTTTTATGCTTTTTCTGAGCTTTGAACTTTCTGGGGCACAGGAAGAGTATCCTGATTGGCTGTCAGACTCCCAGGGGGTGGGGGTCTTAGCTAACATTGTAGGTTGTCCCTCAAGCTTGCCTGAGCCTTGCCATGTGGTGAGTTTCTGTTGCTAAATGGGTTCTATTATGATGCAGATGATGATGGCCCATTAACAAAGGTGGGGAGAATGAGTTTCTACCTCTGACCTATTGACAAAGGTGGGGGGAATGAGTGAGCTTGGCTGAGGCTTTAATGGCCCATTGACAAAGGTGGGGGATGGCAGGAAGTTGCTTTGACTTTAAAACATGTTTCTCCATTTCTCATCCAGGGAAATATATTCTGCCTTTTAAATATTTTCTAAAATATTTCATTCTTCTAGGAGGGGGGTGGGTGCTAAATTCCTACACTATGCCAAATGGAATCTGCAGCTTTTGGGAAAATGAATTTTAGTCCTATAGTAGCTGATGCTGACTGTCCTGGTGAAATAGGGAGCAACTGTTTTGGCTTATCTCCACCTCCTTCCTATTAACACCTGCCAGAATTTATTTATTTTTTTTACATATTTTTAATCGATCAATCTGTGGATGCCTGATTAGATAGGGCTCTATGGCATAGGGACCCGAGACATCTTAATCACACACCCCCACCCCGTGCTCCTTTTAATCTCATTTTACATCTCCCAACACTTAAAAGATGATCTTGGAGTAGCCCCATTTTACTGGGTTGTTCTAGGATTTCATTCTTCATCCTGAGGCCAGAAGGGAAAGTTAATTATTTTCCTTTCTGGGTTTGTATGGCATGGTTTGACTCACTGTAAATTCCCACAGCCATAGAGAAAGTTACCATAATTGCTCAAGTCATTTCTTAACTTAATGATTGGGTTTGTAGAAATGGGAGGGGAGTTAACATGGAGGACACAACTGCATGATTAAACTTCCTTTTTTTATATATCTACCCTCTTAATCTTTTTTTTTGCCATCCCCATCTTTCATGGATGTCTTCAATATTTAAGTGACTTAATGATCATGCATTTTGAAAAGTGTCAGTAGATCACTGTTTCTCAAAAGTAGCTCCTTTTCTTATTCCTCTTTTGCTTCTATGCCTAAAAAAGCTTTGTCTCTCCCCCTCTTTTTTCATCTGGGCATGCCAACTTCTCATGTCTATCCTTAATTTCAGCATTTTTTCATATCTTGTTTGCTTTTCTGTTTTACCCATTGTTGGAAGAAATATCCATCTGGGTTCAGTTCCAAGTGGGGACAAAGACACTGGAAACATGGAGGCTGCTTGGAAAGATGGTTTAATGGTGGTCAGGATCACATGGCTTGAGATCCTGAACAGAAAAAGGGCTGAGATCCTGTGTGCTCCCTGGTTTTATGCTTTTTCTGAGCTTTGAACTTTCTGGGGCACAGGAAGAGTATCCTGATTGGTTGTCAGACTCCCAGGGGGTGGGAGTCTTAGCTAACATTGTAGGTTGTCCCTCAAGCTTGCCTGAGCCTTGCTGGCTGATGTAATCTTCCCAGGTGCCATGTGGTGAGATGGGTAGAGGCTAATCCTATCATGTCCTGAGGACCATGTCTTAATCCCATCACCCTGGAGCTGAAGGTCTTCTGTGTTGTAGATAAGATGTCTTTTGTCTTTCTGGGGCTATTAACAAAGGTGGGGGCCGCTTTCCAAGAGCATGTTTCTCCTTTTCTCATCCAGGAAGGTATAATATTCTGCTTTTTAAAATATTTCCTAGAATATTTCATTCTTCTAGGAGGGGGGTGGGTGCTAAATTCCTACACCTTGTTTCTCAAAAGAGTGAAAGCCGTTGGCCTAGGTGGACTTTGTGGCATGTCTGGTTTTGCAGTAAATTGCATTGGTGATGAGAGAAAATATTGGCCACATAAAATTCTTTCACCTACTTTGGATCCATGCATTCCTGAATCATATTTTTGCCATCCCTTTGTTGGGAGAAAACATCCATCTGGGTTCAGTTCCAAGTGGGGATAAAGACACTGGAAACATGAAGACTGCTTGGAAAGATGGTTTAATGGTGGTCAGGATCACATGGCTTGAGTTCCTGAACAGAAAAAGGATGAGATCCTGTGCGCTCCCTGGCTTTATGCTTTTTCTGAGCTTTGAACTTTCTGGGGCACAGGAAGAGTATCCTGATTGGTTGTCAGACTCCCAGGGGGTGGGGGTCTTAGCTAGCTTTGCTGGCTGATGTAATCTTCCCAGGTGTCATGTGGTGAGTTTCTGTTGCTAGGTGGAATCCTATTGTGTTGCAGATGATGGTCCCATTGACAAAGGTGGGGAGAATGAGTTTCTGCCTCTGACCCATTGACAAAGGTGGGGGGAGTGAGTTTTGTCTCTGACCCATTGACAAAGGTGGGGGGAGTGAGTTTTGTCTCTGACCCATTGACAAAGGTGGGGGGGGAGTCAGGAAGCTGCCTTGTCTTTAAAACATGTTTCTCCATTTCTTATCCAGGGAAATATAATCTTCTGCCCTTTTTAATATTTTCTAAAACATTTCATTCTTCTAGGAGAGGGGTGGGTGCTAACTTCCTACACTTGAAATGCACTTGATTGGAGGAAGGTCCCGACTCAGCCAAGCAATTATAGTAATTTGTGGGGCAATGCAATTCCATGCTAAATCATGTTTCCTTCTCCAATGTTATGGAAAATGCCCATAGTATGTGATCAGAATGTTATCTAGAATCTGATACACTTTAGTTGTATGTCATGATTGTACCAGGCTGAAATTAGGCATAATTCAAACAAAATAAAAAGATCTAAGGACAATCCTATCTTTTTCCTAGTGCACTAACTAGTACCTGGCAATGTCATGGGGCAACTAACGTTATATCCCTGTCGCTCCAGAATATTTGAATGTACAAAAAATTCTGCAATTTAGCGCAACGGTGACCTTTTATATCTTCTAGGTGCCTGCCTTTCTCCCCAACAGGCAGTTGGCTGAAAGTATAGCTGCATATTATCTGATTTAAGTTAAAGATATAAGAATTTCTTGGAATGAACTATAATGTCAAAGGTTGGCATTCAGCTATTTGTTCTCAACCCATTCTGTAACAGCAGAGACCAACTAGAGAAGAAACTGAACATGTAAACGCTTCTAAAGTAAAGCCTAAAACTCAAGAGCAATCATGTTCCCAGCTGGAAATGAGATCAGCTGCTTATGATAGGAAACCAAGAAGGAAAACAGCTGTGGTCATCTGCTTAAGAGAAAATCTGCTTAGGAGTTATAGGAACCTGCCTGGTCCAAAATGGCCCACCTTGGACAAATCACTTTTTGGGTATTTACAGTTCTGCAACCCAACATTGTAGTGTTATTAGTAACCAAGAGCAAGGACTTCTCAATTACTTACTGTTCACAGATGTGTGTCCAAGTCCAGGTGGGACCTGAAGGTATGTTGGAGTAATTTGTAAACTTTTATAAAGGAAAAAAAGCCCTTGTGTTGTATTTTTATGCATACTTCTTTTAAGAAGTAAAATTAGGTATTTATTTCAACAAAGATTTCAAATTTATTCAGTTGTTGATTTATCTTTACAAATGTTGATTGATTTGTTTCTGTGAAAGCCAGTTTAAGACCATCCAACTAGAAGTCTGCTAACAGCTATTAAAATAATACCAATACCCACACAAATGGAAATTAATCAATATGGACAGCCTATCTTTCCAACTTGTTTTGCATAGAGGATTTAAATAAATCTTCAGTTAATAGAGAATACAGCCTGATATTGTTAAAGAAATACAGTTATTTATTTATTTATTTCTGGTGAGCCTTGACTCAGTGTAGCTCAGTAGTCATTGGCTTTCCTGGATTTTTGACAGGCGCCTTCCCCAGCTCTAACAGGAGATGAGAACTGGAACTAGGAATTTTTGTATGTGAAGGATCTACTTTACTTTTCTGTTGTGGTCTAAAATTAACAGCATGAGGAGGAAAAGTAAGTATTTTAGTAGACATATTACGATATTAAGTTTTATTTTGAAAATTCCTTATGGTTTCAAAAAACTCCTTATGAGTCCCAAGATGCCTGGATAGAGGCGCTGACTGAAAGCAGATGATAAGCTGTGGTGGCACAGTGGTTAGAATGCAGTATTGCAGGTTGAATCTGTCCACTGCCAGCAGTTTGATTCTGACTGGTTCAAGATTGACTCAACCTTCCATCCTTCTGAGGTCAATAAAATGAGGACCCAGATTATTGGGAACAATAAACTGCTTAGAGAGGGCTGTAAAGTACTATAAAGCACTATATAAGTCTAAGTGCTAAGTGCTATTTCTATGACTTTCATTTCATCTATTCTCCTCCAGTATTTCAGAACATTCCAAAGATTAGTCCTTCTTAAGTGAAAATATTTCGATCATAAAAGCAAGCTCATGAGTGTTCATTCAACTAAATATATAAACTGACAAATGATAAATAACACTTATAATTTAAATGACACATTTTTTTTACTTCTGTTTGCTTTGTTTTGGATGTCAGTTTGGAAAAACTAGATGATATAAAATGGTTAACATTCTTTCATTGTCAGTGTCTATTGGGTGTCTGTTGAAGGGATAAAACTGAGGAAGTTCACGGGTGATATATTATTTTTACCTGTGGACTGGGCTCATGCCTATCCTGATTCCTTTTTATGTTTCAGTGGAGCACAGTTGGTTGGATTCACGAGATGATTAATGCTTTTTGAGGACAAAATTGTGCCAAAATTGAAAGAAATGCTGATCAGATCCATACTGAACAAGCCATCTCTTGATACACCATTTTTGGACAACAAAGCAGTGCAGGAAATTGATTATCTGGATCCTTTTCATTTACAGTTGACACCTGGGCGAAAATAGAATTGGTTGCTCTGACAGTGGACCTTTGTGAAGACCATTCCAAGATGAAGTGCATTCTTCCTAGTTCTATTAGACACCCCAGTAAAGTTTGATACTATTTACCAAGGAGTCACTTAAATCACCTGCAAAAGCTGGGAGAAGCACAGTTTTACAGTAGTTCTAGTCAGTGGTGGGATTGAGCCAGTTCGCAGCACTTCGGGAGAACCGGTTGTTAACTTTCTGAGCAGTTTGGTAAACTGGTTGTTGGAAGAAATCATTAGGTCAGAGAACCGGTTGTTAAATGACTTTAATCCCACCACTGGTTCTAGTCCTGAATTTCCAATTATAGTTGGTGGTCACAGGGAAAGCTCACAATTGCTGTAAGATACTATATCTAAGACTTGGTCTTTTCTCTTATGCATTCAATATCTACATACATTGAACCATTGGGAAATACAATCTATTATTTTGGAATAATCACTCACTCTGATTATATTTAAGTCTATACCTTTATCATGGGTTGGGACAGAAATGTTGTGGAGACCCTGAGTCAATGTCTGGATATTGCCAGGGACTTTATGTGGAGAAAGTAAGTTTTCTAAGCAAAGGAAAGCTGTTATTGGTTTGCAGATATCTTGGTTTCTTGACTCATTGGCTCCAGCAGATCTATGAGATTTGATGGGCTTCTTGCAGTATCAGCTCCTGCTGAAACTTCAGTTAGAAGCTGGGCTCTTTGCCCTACTTCACCTGGGATGCCAGTTATAACCCTACCTTTACCAGACATCATTGGTATCAGTGATTTATGTTTTTACTACTGCTCAACTATTAGATTATTGATATGTGGCCTAAATAAAATTTCAGAATGACTTGAAAGCTACAGCAGATACAAAATGCAGCAACCCTGCTGTTGGTGAATGGATCCTGCTACCTGCAGGATAACACATATTTTGCAGTTGTGCTGGTTGCTAATTGGCTTCTGGGCTCAACTCAGAAAGCCGCTTATCACCTTGAAAGCCCTACATGGCATCCCACCAGGTTGCCTTAGGGACCATCTTATCTAAAATAAGTCTGCCCATCTTTTTAGGTTCTCAATAAAGGCTGAGCTCAGGGTTTGTTTCCATATGAAGTGAATATTATGTGGGGAAGGTATTTACTGTTGTAGTTCTAACGGCTTATAACATCACTCCACCACCACCACAACCAACACACACACACACACACACACACACACACACACACACACACACACACACACATGGTTTAGACTCTTTTGCTTCTGAAATTCTGAAAACTTTCCTGTAAAATGGGCCTTTGATGCCTTGGAAGCATAGACGGGATGAATATGACTATTTTTTTTAATTATGTTGATTTCTTCTCAATAGCTTGTTGCCATTTTAAATCGTTACATGCTTACCTGAGTGGTGAGATTGGGATAATACAGAAATTAATGTAATAAGGAAAAAAATATACAATGAAAAGGGGATGCAAAGTGTAGAAAGTTAGCACCCACCGTTCTCCTAGAAGAACAAAATATTCTAGGAAATATTTAAAAGGTTTCTACTTCCCTTGATGAGAAAAGGAGAAACATGCTCTTGGAAAGCAACCCCACCTTTGCTACTAGCCCCAGAAAGCTGGGCCAGCTTATCTACAACACAAAAGACCTTCACCCTCAGGACATAATAGGATTAGCCCTCTACCCATCTCACCACATGGCACCTGGGAAGATTACATCACCCAGCAAGATTCAACCAAGCCTGGGACTCAAGACCATCTACTAAGTTACCCCTGCATGGCCCCATCAGAGTCTGACAACAATCAGAATACATTTCTTACATAGGAACAGGAAACTCCAAGGCGGGGCCCAAGAGAGAATATAAATCTCTCTCACACACACCCCCATGTGCTCATTTTGCCCAGGACCTCAAACCATGTGATCCTGCCCACCATTAAACCATCTTTCCGAAGTACTTTGTCTTTCTCCCCACTTGGAACTATACCCAGATGGACATTTCTTACAACAAAAGGATAGAAAAGAAAGCAGAGTATTCAGTTTTTAAAGTAAAATAGATGTGTAAAAACACATCTCACTCATTGATCAATTCTATCTCTGTGAGCATGTGTCTGAAAATGATTATAACTGGTTATGTAAAGTATCTTGGCTGCAAACCAGTACTGAGATAAGCAAAACATTATATGCAATCTATGCTTTAGATTTGGATATGGACATTTTATATACAAGAAAATGGCTCTTTTCCCCAGATTCAAAAAATAGTTCTTTTTGTTAAAAAAGAAAAGAAAAAAAAAGAAAAGCTTTTTTTATGTGACATTCTCTCTTGACAATAGTTTGTCATCTGCTGCTGACTGCTAAATTTTAAAAAAAGAGGTGCTACAACTCTGAATCATTTTTATCAGTTTCCTTTTCCTGAATAATCTGAAAACCTGTGCAATTATATCTTTTGGATTAATCCATTAGTCAAAAGTATAGGAGAAATGCAGTGATTTACAGAGGAGTGCAAATATTTAAGGTCATATGGGACAATTCTGTGGCTTCAGCCAAGGCTGTGGGAATGCTTTGAACTTGACTTAATAGGAATGCAATAATTAAGAGTGGTTCTCACAATATAAATAGATAAGTACATACATACTGAAAATGTGTAAATCAGATGCCCAGTTTCAAAAAATTAAAGTGTCAAAGGATGGGGAACTCCTAAAACAAGTCCACAGAAATGTTAACAAATAACAGAACTGCAAATAAGAAATAATTTTAAAATGTTTTCCGCAATGATGATGTACACATTTTTCCTTTTCAGTATTGCTTTATTACGCTGATCTTGCTTAGGTTTTAGCCACAAATTCTAGTACGGATAATTTCAACAATGTTTTCTCCAGAGCAACCTCTGAAAGGTTAGCATTTTCAACTAATTACAAGTTACAATTATATAAATGATTTCTCCTGTGAGATTTTTTTTTTAAAAAATCTGCAGTATTCATTTATTAGAGACGTTTTACACTAGTATTTAGACTGCCATTCTAGCATGTAGCCTTGTCAATTCTAGTCCAGTACTACAGCAGATGTTTCAAATGCAGAAAGTTCCAGGTTCAATATCCCACATGTCCAGCCACATTTGAGGTTTTTTTTTTGTTTACATTTATACCCTGCCCTTCTCCGAAGACTCAGGGTGGCTTACAATGTATAAGGCAATAGTCTCATTCTATTTGTATATTTTTACAAAGTCAACTTATTGCCCCCCCCAACAATCTGGGTCCTCATTTTACCTACCTTATAAAGGATGGAAGGCTGAGTCAACCTTGGGCCGGGCTCGAACCTGCAGTAATTGCAGGCTTTGTGTTCTTAATAACAGGCTTTACCAGCCTGCGCTATTCACCGGTTCTTCTGAGGAGGGGAAGGGAAGATCCTCCTGAAAATCTGGAAAGCTGATGCAAGTCTAGAGAGATGTAGTATATGGCGGCTTTTGAATATATGTTGTATAGCTGGGCTTGATAAATCGACACTTACAACTTGAAAATTAATGAGTAGTTACGATAGGCCTCTCCTCTCCCCTTCTCTCCCTCAGCCTCGCCCCACAGAAACATCTCCTATCCTATTTCCTTCTCTCCCTCAGGCTTGCCCCACAGAAGGCTCCCCTATCCTATCCTCTTCTCTCTGTCAGGCTTGCCGCACAGAGGCTTCTCCTATCCTGTCTCCTGGTTGCTGCTGTGAAAATAAAACTGAAAGTGAAACTCCTCTTCTCTGCTTGTGTTTTACACTTGGAACAGATTTCTTTTAATGTGGAGAGGGGGAGTAGAACTCCTTAGCATCAGAGCATGTTAATCACAATATAGGAAATACTAATGCTCTGATGGTCATTTTGAAAAATCCTTTCTTAGTGAGCACCTAGAAGCCAAGAGGAACATATGTGGCAAATTTCAAGTTTGTAGGCTTTATGGTTCTGGAGATTTTGTGATTATGGCGCAAGTGGTTTTTGCTTTTATGTATATATGTAGATAGATAGATAGATAGATAGATAGATAGATAGATAGATAGATAGATAGATAGATAGATAGATAGATAGATAGATAGATAGATAGATTTTTTCTTTAAAAACATAAAAAATTCCATGTCTATCTGAGAAGCGTGTTGCCTGGGCATAATTAATTTTGAGTAAAAATAAAACAATAACCATAATCATGCTAGTAATCTTAATAAACATATCAATATTAATCATAAAATAAAACAATTAGTTTGTCCATCTTACAATATTTTCAATACAATTCTAACCTCTGTTTTTGTTAGTTAACCATTGGTCAAATATATTCCATGTTTAAAAGTATTTTGTTTCTTCCTTTTCTTTTATCTTAAATGTCAATCTATCCATCTCAGCAAATTCTAATATTTTTTTTATTACACTTTCATCTGCCGGGACCACTTCATTTTTTCCATTGTTGTGCAAACACTATTCTTGCTGCTGTTACCACATGCAAAATTAAATATGTGTTCCCTTTATTATACTGTTCTGGTAGTATACTCAGCAGAAATATTTCTGGTTTCAAATCTATGTGTTTTTTTATCATTTTTTCTAATCAAGTATGTATTTTAGTCCAATATTTTTTTACCTTTGGGCATGTCTACCACATATGAACCTGGTATCTGATTACACTTCCAATATATGGCGGCTTTCAATAGTTCTAGGACTAAACTGTCATGTATGTATCCAAATGTGAAAGCAAAATGTTGGAGATGTGATTGTGAGGATGCTACCTATTATCATATATGGTGGACTTGCAAAAAAGTTAAAGCTTTTTGGATTAAAATATGGTGGATTATGCAGAACATTTTGAAAAAGAAGATCAAGTTTGTTCCACAGTTCTTTTTATTAGGAATAATTCCAGATTGCACTGTTATAGAGACAAAACTGATTTTGAATTTAATAACTGCTGCAAGACTATTGATTGCACAATATTGGAAGAAAGAAGACTTACCTACAATTGGAGAATGGATTAGTAAAGTATCAAATTTAGCAGAAATGGCAAAAATTTCTGCCTACTTGAAAGACTGTACACAAGAAAAATATATTTTGGAATGGAGAAAGTGGAACGATTATATTCAAAATAAGTATCAGATTAAAAATATCAATTAGTTTTTGAGTGAAGTTAGGAATTGCTATGTATTAGAGTTTAAGAAAGAAGGGAATTGATAGTGTGATGGTGTGAAATGGAATATGTTTTATGTTATATTTTAGATTATGTTTGTTAGTTACATATTCCTGTATTCTGTTCGGGGAAGTCCCGGGGCGGGGAGGGGAAGATTATAAATTGATTGATTGCCATTGTACAGGAATAATGGTAGAATTAAACAAGTTGGAATGGTGTAAAGTCGGGACTGCTCGGTAACCACTCCTGAAGGGAAAGGGTAAGGAAAGAGGAGTAAAGAAGGAAGAAAGTAGGTAGGCAGGTAGGTAGGTAGGAAAGAAGGGAGGGAGAAGAAAGGATAGGAGGAGGAGAAGGAGGAGAAGATAGAGGGTTAGAAAGGATGGTAGTGAGAAGTGGGAAAGAGGAGGGGAAGTAGGAAAGCGAGGAGAAGGATGGTGGGGAAAGTAGAAGAAGGATGAGAAGGGTAGAAAGGATTAAGGGAGGGAGTGGCGGTCGAGCAGACCTGATTGAGCATAATTTGAGTATAGGATCGATTGTTGGATAAGTGATTGTATTGTACACTGGTCAAATTGTGGGAATTATTATGGAAAATAAAAAATTTTGCCAAAAAAAAAAATAGTTCTAGGACTAAACATGCACACAAATATAATAATAATGACAATTAGTACCCTATATCTTCTGTTGTAGAAAGATGGCCTTGTCTACAATCCTATCCCTTGAACTAGTTTTTCTTAGGAGGGTTCAGATCTATCCCTGGTGATCTTGGAAGGTCATGCATGATCATTAAAAAATAGAGAGAGAGCTTGTCCAATAGTTAGTGAATTTACTTGCTTAGCTTTATCTCTCTCTCTCTCTCACACACACACACACACCCTTATGTATACATATACAAATATACTATAGAATGAGTCAGTATTTTTCCATATATTTAGATTTGCAGCTCTAAGACATTCAAGCACATCTCCAGAACAGAAAAGAGATTCGGTTGACAGCAACATTGTATTATCTACAGAGACTAAATCCTCAGAGAAATGTCCAGAACAGCAATAGACACAAGGATTTATGACACGGAACAGCAATTGCAATATCTAGTGTTAAACATTTAATCTAAGGTTACAGTTTTTACTACAGATCGGAGCTGAACTCAGCAGAATAAAATCTTCAACTGCGTTTCAGCAATCCTAAATTCATTGGATGCTGTTAATAGTGGCAGGCTTCCAAAATGCATTTCTTTAATAAGACAATAAAATATAAAGTTTCCTTCTTAAAGAAAAGGAAGAAGGAAGCCAGCAACAAAGAGGTAATGAAAATGTGATGCATCTGAGCCTTTCTAAGAATTACCATCATTTATTCACAATTGCTGTTTTTTTTTTAATGGAGAGAACTATTTAGAAAGTAAAACCAAACCTGTATTTCTTTGTTTCCCCTTGTAGGTTGGATGAGGATAAGAATTTGCAAGCCAGTTGGTAGCCAATTGTCCCTAGGCTATCCAAAGGGATTCAGCAGCTGTTGGCTTCTTTTTCTTGCTTAACATAACTTTTTGTTCACCTGCAGCTAAAGTAAATTTATGCGGAACATACTGGGATGTTATTCAAGTCCCCAAGGCAACTCCATTAACTTTCCCAAGAGCTCCATTAAATGCTTATTAAAGCAAACAAAAATACTTTCAGATAATGCAAAGGTTCAGCATTAAACTTGTGAAAGCATGGAAAGACTGAGGAATGACCAGTATGGCATCCTTAAATGCCCTTTTTGTATTCTAGAATTGCCACACATATGGCCAGGGTAATCACCTGCTGTTTAGATATCCCTGCAGGGCATTGCTTGGTCTAAAGTACTTTGTCTTTTATTTAGATTTCTTGGGTTTTTGAGATTCTAACCTGATCCTTCAAATGGATAGGCAAAGAGGAGAAATCACTAGATAGAAATTTTACTTTTTAGGGACCAGTTTTTGACCTACATTCTATAAATAAAACCAAGATATGCTTCACCCTTTTTCCAAGTACAATATATCCTTATGAACCAATGTCTCCTAAGAGCCAATAGGATGCCACAGATTGCAAGTGAAATCACTAGGATCAAAGTTGGTCTGAGAAAATTCAATTTTAGACTATATCCAGCCATTGAGATTCAGAGTGATATTAAGACAATTGATTTTTCTGTTTCTCTCCTGTCTCATAGGGTTATTGAGCGGATAAATGAAAGGCAGCGAAAGCATTGTGCAGAATTCTGAATTTCTTGGGATAATAGAAAGTATTAAATTGTAATGAAAACCCTTAATTAAAAGTTGATTGTCCTGCTTCTACAAATTGAATAAATGACTGGAGGGGTTGTGAAGACACAAAATGTTTTGTCTCTGTGGTGGCAAGCTTCAGCTATGCTACCATGCAGAAAACTCCTTATTCAAGGAGAGCTCCTGGCCAATCCATCCAAGCTCTCTGATCATAAATTTATACTGGCAGAACACTCTAACCATGGTCAAATGATGAGGGAGCAACACTCTAACCATGGTCAAATGATGAGGGAGCAAGAAGATAATATGAAATAATTGTGGCATTCAACTATGTTGTTCTGTGACCCATTCAACGCATTGCCATCAGGATTCAGCTTTGTCTCACGGCCATTATTTCTGCAATGGCTTATATTTCTTATAACTGCAGGAAGGGTTTTATTTATCTCTTTGGTAATATTATCAGCTATATTTTCTTTCATTTCATTTGAGCATTTTAAATTGATACTATCATGGCTATGAAAATCAAGACATTTAGCCATCTCATGCTGTTCCTTCTATATCTACTTCCCCCAAATTAAGATCAAGCTAAGAAGTCTTTGTACAACCATTATTTTCATTTTATTCAAATCTTATTATAAGCTTTAGAACCTAGTAACTTGTGACAAATCTGTGGTGTTAGTGCTCCCTGAAGCCACGGGTGCTATTCAGCAGGTTCTGACAGGTTCTGGAAAACCGGTAGCAAATTTTGAGTAGTTCGGAGAACTGGCAAATACCATCTCTGGCTGGTCCCAGAGTCGGATGGGAATGGAGATTTTGCAATATCCTTCCACCAGGAATTGGGAGGGAATGGGGATTTTGCAGTATCTTTCCTCTGCCATGCCCACCAAGCCACGCCCACCAAGCGACACCACACCACACCACACTCACCAAGCCACGCCCATAGAACCGATAGTAAAAAAATTTGAATTTCACCACTGCTAAAGCATATGATAAATTGATTCCATGCAGAAAATTCAACTTTGTTTTCCAACCCACCCACCCCTCAAGTAACCCTATTTACAGAAAAATGTAATTGTGAAGGTATCATTATTCATTTTTAATTCACTTCTAGGTCGAGGATAGCAAAGATGGACCATTTTTCTTGAAAGGAGAGCCAGTCTATCCCAAGAGAATAGCTTTCACTTATCGTCCATATTCTACAAAACTGACAAGAGTGCTTAAAGAATCAGCCACAGCAAAAGAGCCCTTCATGTGAACACTAAATCAGGAGGTCCAGATTATCTTTCTCCAACCATAATCTCTGCAATGAGCTCTTTTTCCTAAGGGTGGATTTAAAGGAGGAACCTTTGGTGGAGGGGTTTGTAGAACATGCCAGCTGTACAAACTATGTAATATGTGTCAGGAGACTACCTGAGTGATGGCAGACTATCATAAATATCTTTTACTGTGGACCCTTAAAAGAAAGGGTCTGCCAATGAGGTTTTAGGTTATCCCACCCCCAAATTGGTAACAGTCTTAAATTATCAATTTAAGTTAATTATCCATTAAAGTTAGATTAAGATTCTAGCGTATTCCATGTTAAACATATATCTGCAAATTTATTAGGGATGTTCCCAGTTTGATTGCTTTTTGTGATTTTTGTGCTTTAATTGAAAATGAAAAGACCTACACATATTGTCAAATATGCTTATGTTTCTCAACAAAATTTTCTTTGGACTACTACAAGAATGTTTAAGATTCTTTGACTGAATGCCAGGCACAAATGTAACACTGTATATAGGAAATATGATCAGATTTGTTGTAGTTGTAGTTGTAGTTGTAGTAGTAATAACAACTGTTATACGTCTTAATTTCGATTTGCAATTATTTTTGTGCTTCACATTAAAAGATTAATCATTGGAATGATATTTTAAAAAGAGGACATCTGCCTAAATCAAATAGCTTCTGCACTTAGTCTTTGGTTTAGTAGTTTTCCAACTTACTTATTCTATTATTTAAAAATAACTGAAAATCAGATTTAATTTCCTACAGTTTCCATTCTGAAATAAGGCTTGTGCAATCCATAACAATTGCAGCAAATTAAGTAAAATATGAACGATGTTGTAAAATAATGCTTCCCCTCCAAATGGAAAAAATGATATTTAAAGCATAAAACGTAAAAATATTGTTAAATCTACTATATAACAAAGTACCCATTTCACTACATCCACCCAGAAGATTTAGTTTTTAATACTGAAAGATCTGATGATTTTTTCCTTTGTTCGTTTTAAAAATTCTTCATAATAAAGAGCAGCTCTCATTCCAGGAAGAAGGACAATAGGGGAGATGACAATTTGAAATTATTTATCATTTTTAGAATAAAGATTGTCTAGACTTTTCTTACTGAAGGCAATCTTCATGTTCTGCTTGGGCCAACACCAACGTAGACAATAGATGACATTGTCTGCTTCCCACTCTAGCCCACTGCAAATGAATCCTGGGTCCGTGTTTTCCAGCTTTGATTAAAACTGATCTGTTCTGAGGTTAGCTTCCTTAAATCCTTCATTCCATTTTGTCCTGGGCTGCCGGGCTGCTACATTTTCTACAGATTGACAGTTACTTAGTATTGTTTTGAATAGAATAGAATAGAATAGAATAGAATAGAATAGAATAGAATAGAATAGAATAGAATAGAATAGAATAGAATTTATTGGCCAAGTGTGATTGGACACACAAGGAATGTGTCTTGGTGCATATGCTCTCAGTGTACATAAAAGAAAAGATACCTCCATCAAGGTGTTGGAAGAAATATCCATCTGGGTTCAGTTCCAAGTGGGGACAAAGACACTGGAAACATGGAGGCTGCTTGGAAAGATGGTTTAATGGTGGTCAGGATCACATGGCTTGAGTTCCTGAACAGAAAAGGGCTGAGATCCTGTGTGCTCCCTGGCTTTATGCTTTTTCTGAGCTTTGAATTTCCTGGGGCACAAGAAGAGTACCCTGATTGGCTATCAGACTCCCAGGGGGTGGGGGTCTTAGCTAGCCTTGCTGGCTGATGTAATCTTCCCAGGTGCCATGTGGTGAGTTTCAGTTGCTAGATGGGTTCTATTATGATGCAGATGATGGCCCATTGACAAAGGTGGGGGGTGGCAGGAAGCTGCTTTGTCTTTAAAACATGTTTCTCCATTTCTCATCCAGGGAAATATATTCTGCCTTTTAAATATTTTCTAAAATATTTCATTCTTTTAGGAGGGGGGTGGGTGCTAAATTCCTACAAAGGTATAATCTGATTAGCCTAACATTGTCAATGAACTATCTTCAGCCCTAAATGTTATTGCTCCATTTAACCATTACAATTCTTAGTGAGTACTCATTCAATTTTTGCTTAGGTTGGTTGACACATATTCATTTACCCAGTGGTGGGATTCAAATAATTTAACACCGGTTCTCTGCCCTAATGACCAGCTGGGTGGTCATGTGACTGGGTGGTCATGGCCAGCTCGACATCACTCATGTCAAGGGGAGCTTCGCCTCTCCTGGCCTCTTGTGATGGTGCAATGGTCATAAGTGTGGAAAACGGTCATAGGTCACTTTTTTCAGTGCCATTGTAACTTTGAATGGTCACTAAAGTAATGTTGTAAGTCAAAAGATTACCTGTACAAAAATATAGAAAGCTTCTTTGCTTGCAATAAGCTGCCCTAAATACAAATCATTAGATTAGAAATACTTGCAAGCTGGAGTTACAAATCAGGCAGGGTGCCAGAGCACCTTGAGGAATTAAAATAGTTAAAATGCAATGATAACTATCAGCAGCCAACTCTTGCTTATAAAGTGAAACACTTTAGCAGAGAGGTCTTTTAAGCTCTCCAGAAAGTGGGTGGGCATATTTGGGATACAATATGCCAAACTAAATAGACAAATTTAAGGGGCCGTGATAAGAAGCCTGTTATTAAAACAAAGCAGCCTGCAATTACTGCAGGTTCAAGCCCGGCCCAAGGTTGACTCAGCCTTCCATCCTTTATAAGGTAGGTAAAATGAGGACCCAGATTGTTGGGGGGGGCAATAAGTTGACTTTGTAAAATATACAAATAGAATGAGACTATTGCCTTATACACTGTAAGCCGCCCTGAGTCTTCAGAGAAGGGCGGGATATAAATGTAAATAAATAAAAAAAAATTAACAAATTATATAGGGGACCCAGATTCAAGCCTCTCAAGCTTATCAGGATCACAATAAAATTGTGATATCTAAATAAACTTCAAGCCTGGTGCCATGTTATTAAGCCTTATTATCATGAGAGAAAACTAAAATGAATTGGAGGATCCACACCCCTACCTCCTATTTTTTTAAATCTATCAGTGAGCAATCATGTGCCTTGGCCACTCTAAAGCAATGCAAGAGACTCCTCTCCCAAAAGTACTTTTTCAAGAGGCATCTGGACTTTCTGGAAAGTCCAGTTGCCTCTTGAAAAAAAAGCATCTTTTGGACAGTCATGACCTCACCTCACAAGATATCCTAAGGAAATCACCCAGATTTAAGGAAAGATCACATGCTTCCAGAAAGGCAATAAAAAAATCAGTGCAAAGCTTGCATCCTGCCTCTTGGAAGTACACCCCAAAAGGACAGTGCCAGGAACCACTAAAGCAGAGTAAAAAAACAGCCCTTCCGCTTTAAAAAAGTCAAGCTGCTCCAGGGAAGCACCTGAGGTGACAGAAACTCTGGGCATACTGTCAAGAACCATTAGCTGTTACAATGTAATAAGGCTGAACCTAGAGGCAATTTCTGTAAGGGCAATAAAGATAAGGATTAGGCTAGAAACAATACCAGAATGTTTCTTTCCTGCCTTCCTGACAGGATTAGCCCTGTAAAGTGAGGGGTGTGGGGAGGCTATTAGAAGTCGATTTCTTCCAACAACTGGTTCCCCAAACTGCTCAGAAAGTTAACAAATGGTTTTCTTAAATAGGTGTGAATCGCCTGAATCCCACCACTGCCCTTTGCTTTCCCCACAATATTGCAACATTACCTTACGTTCCTTTAAAATTATTTAAATTGTATCCGAGGATATTATTTTTGATGAAATATCAGTTGGAGGAATGAAAGACAAATCTATTTCCTTTTCCATGATTGCTGAGCAACAAAAAGCTTCTGTATTATTGTCCAAGGAGATAATGCGGGACCTGGGAGTGAAGACATCCATGTGTGCATACATCTAGGAAAGCAAAGGAAAGGCATGGAGGCTAGGAAAAGATAGAGGCCAGTGGACCAGTCCACAAATGACACAGCCAGCAAGACCTGCCTTTCCTGCAAGTACCAAAGGAACAACCAGTAAGTTCTTATGGTAACTATATCCAGATTGAAAAGCAGTCTAGCTCAAATGTCAACCTTCTGCAATCCTGGATTTTCTGAATCCAGTTGAAACAGTTTGGAGCAGCATGAGTTATCCAAAGATGGCACACAAAGTTTATGGAAATACCTTCAAAAATTTCAGATTAGAATACCCTTGTGTTCTTTTTCCTCTCAAGTCCATGAAACTTTGCCCATTGGAAGAAAACATAACAGGTGCCTAAACATTAATAGACCTGCTAATATAATTTCAGTTTCTACAGTTCTTGTAAAACACTCATTCTTCCGTGCCTGCTTCAGCTTTGCAAATTTCTGAATGATAACCAGCCAGACAATTTACAGCTGATCTGAGTGTTTCTTTGCTATGGAACCACCACTTGCCTGTCAAGTAGAGTTGAAAAACAGGTTTCTTTCTCTGAAAGTATAATACTCAACTCAGTGCGGCATAAAATATTTGGATGCTTTTTTTTTTAGCCCGTACTATATTTCTGCTCAACTTTTATCTAGTCAAAAGATGTACAGTTTCTGTACATCCTGCTTTTTTTCTTACACTTGTATTATGAGTTTTGTCTACGACATAGTCCTGAGGTTTAGCAATTCTCTGAAGTAGTAAGGATCAATGTGTAAATTTCTGATGTCTAACAAATTACTGTAGAGGCGATTCCAATTTTCATTATTCATTAAATTTCTAAATTGTAACTTCAGTCTCCCAGACACTCAAAATTATAGAGAGTTAATGCACAGAGTTTATTTCCATAGATGAGGCATTTTTTTCAAGGCCCTGCGCATTACTTCAAAAGCTTAGCCTTCGATGGCCAGTAGTACATCAAAATAATCTATGTATGTTTTGTAGTCACTCAGTAGATCTCAGTGGTCTAAAAAGATGTCATCTTGTCCAGAAAACTACAGGTGCCAACACTTACCTTTCTCCAGACTACATCCTGAAGCTTTCTTATTAAAATGGGTTGCTATAGAAATTAAATAAATAAATAGTGGTTTGTCCATTGTCATTCAATTGCTGAGTTATTCAGAAGCAGGATTCAGTCATAAAGGACCTTTCTAATTAGCTGAATAGAAACCTGAATAGCAGGAAAGTTGATCTGATGGTCAGGTTCCGCTATCATCCAGTTGCCAGAAACATCAGCTATGTAGACAATTTTTTATTGTCTACAATAAAATACAGCAAGTGCTCATGTATGCTCTTGCATATATACTGCATTTACTCTCAGTGAAACAAAGTACAGTAATTGTTTACATAAATGAAGACAACATGTGAAAGGTTGTGAAACAGCTGTGCTGAACGTTCCAGAGGACCAACTGTTTCAAAACTTCAAAGGTAGTGCTTTGCACAGTGCTAACAACAGAGTGATATTTATTTATTTATTTTATTTATTATTTCGATTTTTATACCGCCCTTCTCCCGAAGGACTCAGGGTGGTGTACAGCCAGATTATAAAAAAAACAATACAATATACAGATTAAAACAGAAAGTTAAAATAACATATTCTATAAATGGCCAAAAATTTAAAACCGTCAAATTTAATCCATAAAATTCATAAAATACCCCAATTAAAATTATTTAAAATGCAAAAAGTTTAAAAAATTTAGGCCAGTCCCGCTTGGATAAACAAGTGCGTTTTCAATTCATGGCAAAAGGTCCGAAAGTCAGGTAGTTGACGCAAACCAGGGGGAAGTTCGTTCCAGAGGGTAGGTGCTCCAACAGAGAAGGCCCTTCCCCTGGGGGCCGCCAGCCGACATTGCTTGGCGGACGGCACCCTGAGAAGACCTTCTCTGTGTGAGCGTACGGATCGGTGGGAGGCATAAGGTAACAGCAGGCGGTCCCATAAGTACCCGGGCCCTAAGCCATGGAGCGCTTTAAAGGTGGTAACCAACACCTTGAAGTGCACCCAAAAGACCACAGGTAGCCAGTGCAGACTGCGCAGGACCGGTGTTACACGGGAGCAACGTGTGGCTCCCTCGATCACCCGCGCAGCTGCATTCTGAACTAACTGAAGCCTCCAAGTGCACTTCAAGGGTAGCCCCATGTAGAGAGCATTGCAATAATCCAAGCGCGAAGTGACAAGAGCGTGAGTGACCGTGCATAAGGCATCCCGGTCAAGGAAGGGGCGCAACTGGTGAACCAAGCAGACCTGGTAAAAAAGCTCTCCTGGAGATGGCGGTTGCAGCTGACTGTACCGGGATGCCGGCATCCACAGCCACTCCGTCTTGGAGGGATTGAGCTTGAGTCTGTTTCTCCCCATCCAGACCCGTACGGCTTCCAGGCACCGGGACAGCACTTCGACAGCTTCGTTGGGGTGGCCCGGGGTGGAAAAGTACAGCTGAGTATCGTCAGCGTACAGCTGGTAACTCACCCCAAAGCCACTGATGACCTCGCCCAACGGCTTCATATAGATGTTGAACAGGAGAGGCGAGAGAATCGACCCCTGAGGCACCCCACAAGTAAGGCGCCTTGCGGTCGATCTCTGCCCTCCTGTCAACACTGTCTGTGACCAGTCAGAGAGATAGGAGGAGAACCACCGATAAACGGTGCCTCCCACTCCCAAACGCTCCAATCGGTGCTGTTGCAATATAATGCAGATATGTTGCAATATAATGCAGATACTTACTTAAAATCTAAAGTCACTCAAAAAAATTATTGAGGGAAGATGAATCTCTTAATAATAGTAGTTTTGCCTCTGTGGTGAAGACAGAGCCTTTGGTCAATACACATTTAACTTCGCTTAACAGAGACTTCCAGAAGAGTACTTCTGAAGATTAAGAAAATACCCATACTGGTTTACATGGGAATGACATATGTACCAGCCTCAGCCACTGTGATCCCAGCATGTCCCATCACTGATGCTCAATTACAGGGCTTGCTGTTCATAGCCCATCCTCACCTGTCAATTTCTGGGCTACAAGACTCTGGATTTTGGGGTGGAGCTCTACTTCTTGCTTCATCAATGCTGCCTAAAAGGAGAGGGGAGACTGGTGTCACATGAATTATATGGCATCTTTGATTGCCCTTGCCAATAATTTTCATTTTTCTTCTGAAATTTGTTAAATCAACAAAGAAAATAATAATAGAGTAATGGCCTTAAGTCAAGTACTGTAAATTCTAGCGATTATTACAGCTATTAATATTTTTATATTAATAAAAAAACCACAGGTTTTTTTTCCCCATGTAAGTAATCATGACAGGAATTAATGATATCGGTGACCTACCAATGGTACTACAGTGACTGTCAAAAAGTGATTGCTCATACTGAGGCAGTCATGCTATTCAAGGAGTGGCACATGGGATAGCCATGAGGGGACTTACATTTGATTGCAGTGACAAGTAATGGCAGATTCCTGCTGCTTCCTGAAACAGAGGTAAGATGACATGTAGATTCTAACCCTAGCCAATTTAGGATCCAATTTAGGTCTTGACTTTTTTAGTAAGCCAAGAAAACTATAACACGTAATAGGAATTTCTTCAATCAATGTCCAGAGGAAAAACAAATCACTCAGTTACTGACATAATATTGCATCAACACTCTAGTAAAGTTCTCACAAGTGTGGTGACATGCCCTTGGGCTACAACAAGCATATGGAATAAAAAGCTTAGCATTGCAACATCACATCCCAAATACAGTCACTCCTAAATTTTACAACCATTACTATGTCACTTTTTTATCCTTGCAATTTCAGTCCTCAGCTCATTAAAAACAAACTAAGGAACCATCCTCTCCTTTTCTCTTCTCCTAATTTCAAATTATTTTGGTTCTCACTCTAGGCTTCTCCTGAAAACCAGCCTCTTTGTCTCCCAATCCTTTTGAATGCAGTTTAAAATACTGTACATCCAAGATTGATCTGTATTGTTTGGAAGATTTTCACATTTATTTGGCCATCAGGGTTACGTAAGCATGAACATGTTTACGATAACAAATCTGGAGCTCACATAGAGCATCAGCCAATTGTTCTATTCTTTCTCTGGGGAATAGTTAAGCACAGACAACTGGTCAGTCAATCAGTCCTTTTGCTAGCTGTAACTGTGTGCCATGACCTCCTCTCTCAAGGTAGAGCCTAAACATATATCTTTACTGCCTCTTCACAGAAATGTGAAAGGATAAATTGCTAGCCTTCCCCTGTGTTTCCGGGTTTATGATGGTGGCAAATGCCTAATGATAGCGTGGGCAGAAATTCTGCACTTGGGATCCTTCATCTGGTAAAGTTTGAACAATGAGTTGCCCAAGAATTCTCTCTAGTTAGAACCCAACCTCCATCCTCCATTCCTTTTCAAACATAAGACATTACCGTTTCTGAAGTGTCATTCTCGGCCTTCTAATCACCACCATAGTGCAACAACTTGTAAATTCAAGACCTTGGTTATAGCATCATTAGATTAATTGAGGCCATATTACCAACTACTGAAGTTGCATTTTCCTCTGGAAGAACTTTCTGTTACTCCGTTTCAACATTAAGATAGAGTACATTGTAGACAGTTTCCCAACAAATGTTTCCTAAATATACTAGTAGGGTGCAATATTCATCATTATGATGTAATGTTTATTAGGTTTTCTAACAACTCTTTTCAGCTTTTCAATAAATAAATTAAAAAGGCATACATTTTCATACTTTCTTCCCAGTAATGACAATAACATGTTCCACTATTCGGTTCCTACACTTTCTTCTATCTTTTAAGCCATAGATCCATCCAGGATTCTTCAGTTCTGGCTAGGTGGCTGAAATCCATGTATTTGTTAAGAGGGGAAACAAATTTAAATTTGTCTTTTGTCTGCTCCCTATCTGTGCATTTGGAGATTTGCTCTATCTTGAGCAAGGACAGGAACCTGTGGACTTCCATATGCTGCTAAATAACAACTCCAGTTATTATGATCAATGGTCCTGGGAGTTGTAGTTCAGTAACATCTGGAAGACCACATGTTCTCTATTCCTGATTAAGTGCATGTGATTATATATTTATTTAATTGATCAATTTGCAGGCTTACTTTCTGTTCAAAATGGATTGTCACAGACTTAAAGAAAAGAAAAAGATAAGAAAAAATACAGAATAAACAAGAGAAAAACAACATTTAAACCAAAAGTAAAGCCATTGGCCTTTGAAAGTCTTACTAGAGAGAGTAATCTTTAGGATTTTTAAAAAGCAAAAAGAATAGGAGACAATGTAATTCCTTAGGGAGCACTTTCTCTATCTCAGAACACTGTAGAAGGCCCGCTTCTGAAGAATGAGAGATGGCTTCTGAAAATGGGGGGATCTTCAGAAGGGCCTCTATATGTCATCATGTCCTGACACTTCCTTACATGAAACTTCTTTATATGGAAAAGTCCCAAGTGATTTAAACTTTAAAGTGTAAGTGACCAAAAGAAATATGTTAAGGTTTCGTATAAGATAGACTCTAGGCTTTTCTTTGCCCAGATGTAGGATAAAAGTAGACTAGAAGCAGTTATGGGGCTTTGCAATAGATAAGATTGTATTCCAGAAAAGCAAACAACATTCAGAACCTCAGGCAAAGTCAAATTTACTCAGTGAAGGAAATGTCTAAGTCTCTAAGAGCTTTTCTTATCGGGAAAGAATAGACCGGAACATCACTCTACCTCCATTGAATTCTGTCTAGCAAAATGTTTGTGATGGTGTGTTTCAGCTGCTGAGGGATTAAAACTTCTGACTGACAAGTTCAGAAGAGGGCAGTTGTGCTTTCTATGCTATTAAGATTATAGGTTGTATTTGCTCAAGATATTTTCAAAAGCACAGAGTTGTCCTTAGTTTCCTAGTTATATAGTGTCTGCACATATATGCCATTACTGGATTGTTCTGCACATTAGGTGTGTCTGGTCTGGTGCCTTCTGTGGAGCAATTCCTTAAGAACACATAAAACGTAGGACCAGAGTTAAATAATAGCATTTACTATTGTACATTAAAACATTATCCCGAAATGCATGCTTTGTTTTAAATGATATTAGAAAAAAAATATGGAGAATAAATTCACTGTCTATTAGTCATGGTGGCTAATGTACGTGGTACATTAGCTAAAATAAATGGTACAAATGCTAATTGCAAAAGGGCCACTTTTTACAATAGCCACCCCGGTGCAGCAAGTGAGTTCTAATATTTTCATTTCTTGGCCATAGACAACTGGTTAGCCATTGTGAGAAACAAGTGTTGCTGGGCTAGCTAGGTCATTTTTTCATATGAATACTTAATAGGATGTGTCATTAGGCAATATGATCATAAATGGAGTGGAGTGAAAGCATTTCCATTTTTGTTATTCTTACTTCTGATTTTCTTGATTTTTTTAATGCTTTTGCTGAGAAAGCATGGGATTCTGGTAATTAACATAAATGGTTTTATTATTTATAGCCTGCTGTTGAGCCTGCAGTCATCATCCAAGGGATTGAACAAATCTATACCTGCTCACTTTCAGCCAAAACCCTACCTTCTTCTGCATCTTGGAATGAGCCCACAGATTGTGAACATTTTAGCCCAACGGCTTCATATATCACGGTCACTATGAGAAATATATTCCTAGCATTCGTGCACATGAAATAACACATATTTTAAATTGAATGATAAAATTCCCTTGCCCAAATCACTGATGCAATAATTTTATATTATTATTATCCATTAGATAGCATAAATATAATATGAGGAACAATATCTATGAACCTAACTGAGCAACCTTAATTCCAAATCTAGTTCTGTATATATGTAAGTTTGGGGTTTAGAATGGAAATTAATGCCTAAGTATTTTAGGTACTTTAAAAATATTATTGCTGCATACAAACAGGCATGAGGGAATATAATTGACAGTGCAAATGGGGCCAAGAGTAGAAATGCTTTGGAGGAGGGAACCAATTTATAGAGATAAGAGGTGTGCTTTGACATTTGCTTTAGTTAGGTTAATTGTACCTCTGCTTTGAAAAACTGAGTAGAGCTGTGCAAGCAGATCCATAAAGTTTGAATCTAACTATTTGAATTGTAAACTGAACTACGGCTCAGAAATAAGCAAGGAAATTTCTAGATAAATTGTCTACGTTACCTTTACTGGTTCAAATATTGCTACATTGCTGTGTTTTTAGGAGGAACAGAAGCAATTGTGGTTGATAATGATGATATTGAAGTAACCACTATTAAAAAGTTAATTATGACCTTTCTTGAATTCCAGAATTGTATATGATTTGCTTCAGTTTGTAGTATTTATTTTAGCAAGTCGGACTTAGAGATCAGTTCTCTCCTCAAACGTAGGAAATAGCGCAGAAATATTTATGTAGTCTATTCATTATTTCTTGTTCACAGTATATCTTGTGCACATGCTCAACAGTATACAATGTTTGTAGGTTGCATATAAGGGCAAGGGAGCAGAAATATAATGGCAAGTCAGAGGACTGCCCAACTCAACATGAATGGAGAATTGTTCAGCGGCAGCTTTTCAGTGGCACTTCTTTTATAAAGGAGATAGCACATCAGAACAAACAAGCAAACAAAAACCAAATTGAAATAGGTCAATTAGTAGTAATGCAGTAAGTAACTGAAAGCCAGCATCAACTTGTATTTAATACTGGTTGTGATGGAATGTGCACCTGGAGAAGGAGGAGGGGTATTCTCGGCCAGTTCCCAGGAAGAAGGCAGTGTGTTCCCAAGATAAGCCCAGAATAATAGACTGCAGTGGATGGAGGGGAAAAAGGAAGAAGTTCAGGGTAGACAGTCTCTAGAATCTCTCGGGATATATGTATTAGGTTAGAAGGTTATAGCTTTAGTCTGGCAAGATTCTGCCTATTAGGTGTAAGCATATAAAAAAATTGACTTGATTAGATTTCAGTTTGTCATCTTTGGGTTTGGACCTGACATTGATGTATTTATTTAAAATACAACATTTGTATGTAAAGGTACAGATTTTTTTTCTTTATGTCCCTTTCTTCTTCCAGTTTCTGCAACTAATTTATATATTTAAAACATTAAAATGACTTTCATCATGCTTGTTTTTACAGACTGTGACATAAAAGTGACTACCTACCCATAGCATCTATTCCTCAGAGACACTGATAATTGGGACAATTGCATAATTGGCCCATTTTCTCTCTTCACAAGGGAGTTAAGTTTAAAGGGCTCCATTCGGTGTGAATTACAAGGAAGTAAGAAAGACATTGGAACCCTCTGGGCCCTATCCTGAAGCCCAGAGTGAAAGATTCCACTGAGAAATAAAATTCTTTTTTTTTTATTTGTCTCTTGTCAAATTCCCTGGGGTACATTTGCCCATTGGTATCTTTTATGGCAATAAAATAAATCAGGATGTAACAAATATATTTGATTCTCAACCTCCTAAGCCAAGGTGAACAGAGCAAAATGGAACATGTCACTGTCCACCTTTCCTGTCCTTTGTTCTGGATGAGAAAAGATGGATTTTAATTTTAGAGTTGTTTCGTGCCTTGCTTGATGATGCCTTTAGACAAATTATGCCAAGAATTGACCATGTATCTTTACAAATTATCTTTACACAATGTTGCCCAAAGGGATTTTTTTTCCAGGTGAGCAAATATAATTAAAACCGACCTTATCTCAAAATATAAATTGATACCTTTTCTCTCCCATGAACTGACACTCTGAATGCTTCCATCGGAGAGCAGTAAAACAGAGGCTTGCTGTGTTTGCACAAAATAACTGCAGCTTTGTGCTGAAAAATATGCAGCCCAAACTGGTGCTTGTAACATACAGCATGATCAATTTGGTTATGGATAATCAGGAAATTTGATCACTCAGGTGAACAACTAGAAATAAAATTCACCCACCTGGCCCAGTGGGGGGGGGAGTAACAAGGAAACACTGAAAACTTCAATGAGCTCTAGAAGAATTCCAGTTTAGTGGTAATGTGTATCACCAGTGAAGTGTTGGTCGGAAAATTAATTATTCCACTATTCACCTTGCAACCAAAATAAAAACCTGTAAATAAATAAAATTTCCCAGGGAGAAAAAGACATGTAGCAGGAAATAAAATTATATTGGGAAATATAATGTTTAATTCTGAAGTTCCGTGATTGCCAGATACTCCATCTTTGCTGTCTTTTCTATAGAAGATGTCTCAGAGCACCTCTTGTCCCTCGAGCAACTTGAAAGATAGCAAGGGCCATTTATTTGTTTTTAATATGTTTATTAAATTAGCTTCCATCACCCCCCCCCCCACCGTTTGAATGCTGGTAAGATGTGAAACTCAGCCACAATGAGCTGCCCTTCTCTTATTCTTCATTAAAACTGTAAGGACAGCTCCACTTGTCATCCTTGTTACTGAAGCCAAATAGAGATCAGCTCTATTTTGCTAGCCCAGTTTTGTCCATTTCAGGAATGGGAGGAAAGATGCTAAGACACCTCTCTGGATGAGCCCACAGTGGACAATGGCACTAGCTCTATTTTCTTGACATGAAACAAGATACAAAAATGAAAATGAATTCTTGGCACATTATTTTTTGAAATGCAAAGGGCTTTTGAACTGTTTAGAAGTGTTATAATGAGTATAATAAGTAGTTCTTGCTGGAAAAGATTAATTAGTAGGCTGCGAGGGAATAAAGGTATACAATCAACGTAAGTGAAGGCATGCTTACTCCCATGTGTGTACAGAGTATACTGATGCATGCATATTCAAATTAATCAACACTCATAGTGATAGATCAAGAGATGCTTTTCTGTATGTGTATACACAGAAATAATATCTATACAGTGCAAACACTCTTTATCCCTCGTTTATTGTTCAGGGGCAATAATATTTGAAATGGAGCAGTTGATTCCTTGCATGCTGTAAAATTGGGAGAATACAACAAGAAGAACAAATCAAATATGAGATTCTCAGGATGAAAGACAGTTTTTTGCCTTTGTGTTATTTTTCCATTTTAATTTTCTGCTATTTGAACATCATTGCTATTATATCCTTAAGAGATCCAATCAACAAGGAAATCCAGACAGGCAAGTCATAAGAAAGGAGCCTCTTCATTTGTAATTCACCACTTAAGAACCATTTAATGTCTTTTAAAATGACTAGAAAGGGCACTTCAAATTGTGCAAAAGCATAACTTTCTCATAACTTTTCAAAACAGCACAAAACAGCACCCTAAAATCTTACAGTTGCCCTAGGGCCTAGGCCAGTGATGGCTATCCTTTTTGCCGTCATGTGCCAAAAGTGGGGGGAGTGCGGGGGGTCGTCTGCATGCGCCCACACCCATATTTCAATGCCCCCCCCGCACATGTGCACGCAACCCGGTTTAGCTCTGCCTGGTAAGGCCTGTTATTAAGAACACAAAGCCTGCAATTACTGCAGGTTCGAGCCCGGCCCAAGGTTGACTCAGCCTTCCATCCTTTATAAGGTAGGTAAAATGAGGACCCAGATTGTTGGGGGGGCAATAAGTTGACTTTGTAAATATATACAAATAGAATGAGACTATTGCCCTATACATTGTAAGCCGCCCTGAGTCTTCGGAGAAGGGCGGGGTATAAATGTAAACAAAAAAAAAACCAAAAAAAAAAACCGTGCTCCCCCCGCTTTTGGCACATGATGGCCCGGTGGGCCCGGTAGGTGCATTTTTCACTCTCCCCAGGCTCCAGATGCTTTCTAGGAACCTGGGGGTGAAAACGGCCTTCCTCACTCTCTGGAGGCCCTCCAGAGACAGGAAACAGCCTGTTTCCTGATTTCCGGTGGACCCAGAAGGCCCGAAAATCAGCTGCCTGGTGCGCGCATGCGCACTGGAGCTTATCTAGGGCAACACTTGCATGCCCACAGATATGGCTCCGCATGCCACCTGTGGCATACATGCCATTAGTTTGCCATCACAGGCCTAGGCAATTGCCATAGTCCCTGGAAAAACTTTGGTTATGAGAAACTTGGAAGTTGAAATTTATGATAAGCTTTTGACTGCAAAAAATATATATAACTTAATGTTTGTAGAATGTATCAGTTCTTCACCTTCAAAATAGTTAAGCAGTTGGTTCATGTTCAATTGTGTTGTACTTGGATTAATAGACCAGTCCATTGGCTGGATTATGCAAGATCTCCTGCTGCTCTTGGATCTGGGTCAGAATGCTGCTCTTTGTGCTGTTCTGGACCTTAATTTAACCTTGCCTCTTTTTTTGCATTGCATTACATTACATTGGCTGGCCATTTCGGAAAGATGCCTATATAAATTGGTGGTGTTAATACATTGTATCCTGGGCATTTGTAAAACCTACCGGTAAACTGAATGCACAAATTACCACACCAAACTAGAAGAGGACCTTCTGCACACAAATTCCAATCGTGCCTTTTATAATTTTGTGAACAATAAACTTAAAGACTCAAGATCCATCCCACCACTAAAAGATTCTAACAGCAAAGATTGCAATGATGAAACAGTCAAAGCAAACCTCTTTAACACATTCTTTGGCTCAGTTTTTGTTAACAGTGATGACACATATCCAACATTCCCAAATCGTACCAGCAATGAGTATGACGACTTAACACATATAGATTTCACAGAAGATAATGTTAGAAAAGCTCTTCATAACTTGAAACCATCTCTATCTATTGGACCTGATGGACTATGTGCATACTTCTTAAAAAAACTTTCCACTAATATAGCAGAACCCCTAAGCATAATCTTTGATAAAGCTTTCATGACCAGTTCCCTTCCCAAACTTTGGTCACTAGCCACAGTCATCCCAATTTTCAAAAAAGGAGACCCCAGCTTAGTAGAAAATTACAGACCAATCTCTCTATGCTGCGTCACCTGCAAAGTAATGGACCAATCCATTACCTTACACTTAGAAATAAACAACCTACTCTCTAATAAACAATTTGGTTTCAGAAAAAAATTATCATGTAATTTATAACTTCTCCACTGTAAAAACATATGGACTTCAAATCTTGATAGAATAGAATAGAATTTTATTGGCCAAGTGTGATTGGACACACAAGGAATTTGTCTTGGTGCATATGCTCTCAGTGTACATAAAAGAAAAGATACGTACATCAAGGTACAACATTTACAACACAATTGATGGTCAATATATCAATATAAATCATAAGGATTGCCAGCAACAAGTTATAGTCATACAGAACTATGAAACGATTAATAGTAGTGCAGATTCAGTAAATTCAGTAAATTTTGATCAAGGCAAAACAATAGATACAATCTACATAGACTTCTGCAAAGCTTTTGACTCAATAGTACATGATAAACTTCTTCTAAAACTAAAATCCTATGGCATTTCAGGCCCCTTCACAATTGGATATCTGCTTTTCTGTCTAACAGACAAGTGGTTAAAATTGGCAACGCTCTATCAAATCCTGTTCTTGTCAAGAGTGGTGTTCCTCAAGGTAGCGTTCTTGGACCAACACTCTTCATACTATACATAAATTATCTTTGTGACCATATCTCAAGTAATTGTGTTCTCTTTGCTGATGATATCAAACTATTTAACACCACCGACAATACATCTACCATTCAAAAAGACCTTGATCATCTAACTGCTTGGTCTAAAACTTGGCAACTTCCAATCTCAATCAGCAAATGCTCAGTCTTACATATTGGAAAAAAGAACCTAAACACTAAGTACATGCTTGGTGGACATTACCTTACAGATGACACCCACCCTGTCAAAGACCTTGGAGTTTTCATATCAAATGACCTAAGTGCCAAAGCCCACTGTAACTACATAGCAAAAAAAGCTCTAAGAGTTGTAAACCTAATCTTGTGTAGCTTCTTTTCCAAAAACACTACACTACTAATCAGAGCATATAAAACATTTGCTAGGCCAATTCTTGAATACAGCTCGCCTGTCTGGAACCCACACCACATTTCTGACATCAATACAATTGAACGTGTACAGAAATATTTTACAAGAAGAGTTCTCCACTCCTCTGAAAATAACAAAATACCTTATTCCACCAGACTTGAAATCCTAGGCTTAGAAAACTTAGAACTCCGTCGCCTTCGACAAGACCTAAGTTTAACTCATAGAATCATCTATTGTAATGTCCTTCCTGTTAAAGACTACTTCAGCTTCAATTGCAATAATACAAGAGCAACCAATAGATTCAAACTTAATGTTAACCGCTTTAATCTAGACTGCAGAAAATATGACTTTTGTAACAGAGTTATCAGTGCTTGGAACACTTTACCTGATTCTGTGGTCTCTTCCCATAATCCCAAAAGCTTTAACCAAAAACTTTCTACTATTGACCTCACCCCATTCCTAAAAGGACTATAGGGGAACGCATAAGAGCACAAAAGTGCCTACTGTTCCTGTCCTATTTGTTTGTTTTTTCTTCTTATATACATATGCCTATACTTCCTTATATTACCTCATATATATGTCTATCAACTATATAATCTTTTTGTGTGATGCTAATATATATTGTTGTGAATAAATAAATAAATAAATAAATAAATAAATAAATAAATAAATAAATAAATAAGCTTAGGTGGTTGATCTAATCATCAGGAAGATTCTCACACGAATTGGAATAGCCATATTATGCCTGGGAGCCTTTCACTCTTTCTTTCTTTCTTTCTTTCTTTCTTTCTTTCTTTCTTTCTTTCTTTCTTTCTTTCTTCTTTTCTTTGTCTTCTTCTTTTCTTCTTTCTTTCTTTCTTTCTTTCCTTCCTTCCTTCCTTCCTTCTTTCTTTCTTTCTTTCTTTCTTTCTTTCTTTTCTTCTTTCTTTTTTCCTTCCTTTCTTTCTTTTTTGGAATTGATTCCCACCAAAATAAAGCTTGGAGTCAGAGGTCTTAAAATAATACTTAAGAAAGCATAAAAACATTTTTATAACTATTAAAAAGTACACTTTTAATCTATTAATTTGAATTCATCAATATTATTGTATGTTATGGGTCTCTTAGTCTAGAGAATGTCTATATCCTATTGCAATTTTATATTGCATTGTGATAAGTTTGAGTATTAATTGCTTTTTTTAATTCTATCTTTAGACTACATTATAGATACATAGCTATTTAATGATAAATAAACTTGTTTTTAATTTGTACAGTCCTAAAAATGACATTTAGAGAAAACTTTTTCAGCTTATTTATTCACCTAATCAAATTTTGGGGGATTTTTTTAGTATGGAATATGGCATAAGAATAGCAGTTATATGGTGAGAACATAGTGCTGGCAAAAAGACCTCTGTGTGTCATATTATGATGCAAATGGAAAGAAGTTTGGATTAGTTGTATCATAAGACACAACACGTTTGATGCATTACACAATTTGTATTATTTTTGTGTCATGTTATTTACACATATGATATTAGTTCTCCTCTCCCAGCTGCAGATGTATAATACTAGGACTGTGGTTTCTTTCCTCACAATTTGCTATTTCCTGCTGGTTAATGAAGACTTTTTCATTCCATCAGATGAAGTGGTTAATTTTCCAATCTATCTTATTTGCTTCCATTTTATTAATGATTTTAACTGATATAAGTCAACTTGAATTATCAGTGTCATCAGTAAGATTGGCTATTTTATTCCTGTGCCAATAAATATCAGTGGAGATTTTCCAATTATTGCTGTTGCAGATAAAGCAGAGAGGGATCCCATCCATTGAAAAAATATTAAAAAGGGCCTTTTTTTTAACTTTTTAATCTTTATACTCTTGAATGTTGTGCAAAGTTTGACTCATAAATACAGTGGCAATCTCTAACCTCCCCTTCTGTCCAATCTTCTCCATGCTGGGTGTCAGCAATTCACAGATGGTACAGACTGAGGCAGGACACAGCTCAACTCCCATTGTGTAAAAGCATGTTTTATTACACAAACTGTTATAAAATTCATTTTTTTCATATAAATAGGTTTATTAGCACATGGGCACAGTAGCTTATCTTATATATTACCATAGTTCTATATACCTTACTCCTATGTTCTATTATCTCAATCCAGTTTTTTATTGTAATTCCATTGTGCATTGCACTCATCTTATAATTTTATACCTTGCTTAAAATTCTCACCTCTACATTTATCTTACATCTTTCTACTTTTATATACAGCATTTTCTATTAGCCCTTCTTCTATTTATTAACCGTTAGCTACTTAATTAATGATTAACTAATACTTGTTTACCACTAATAATTCTTCAACTGCTGTTATGGAATATTTAGTGCTCCGTTCTCTCCCCGGTCACTTTCTGTAGCTTCCCCAGTCCACACGTACTTCCCACTGACTTTAACGGGAAAAGCTTCTGTGCTTCAAAGCAGAAAATCTGTAACTGGGAGAGACTTTCTGTTCTGATGCCACTGTTCCCTTCGTGTTCTTCTCTGCTGCCCTGCAGCTCTTCTGGCATCAGCTTTCCAAGGAAAGTGGGATCTTTAACCAGATCCAGGTGGGAGGGAAAGAGCAGGTGCTTTCATCACCATGGAGCCATCCACTCTCAATAAGAATTCTGCCGGTATCAACGGTGCATGATTGGGTCAAAATTTGCCTCATAATTGCAAATAATAAACCTTGCCAAGACTGGAAAAAAAAATCAGGCCATTGTGATTCTCTATCCTGCACAAGTGTTTTCAAACTGGTTAACGGAGTGAATCTTTTTAGATAGCCTCTGAAAATATTAGATATGCAGGTGAGAAGGTCCTTAGATAGACAATATAAGAAAAGATCTCTTTCAAGCCTCCTGTTTCATTCTCCCTTCAAATGATTTGAACGAGCAGCGAAAAGGATGCAAGAAAAGCGGTGCCCTTTTTTTGCTGAAAGTGGATAACGTGCCTTTCATAGTAGGCATATCAAACCCCTCTACTCAGCAGGAGAGTAGTTTTGGGCTGGCATTTAGGCTGCAGAAGAAGGAAAATTATTTATAATATGCAGGGTGGAAAATTAGGCCATTGTACTACTGCACAGGGGAAAGATTCATAAAAAGTCACACCAAATTATTCTTATATAACTGACAACGACATCGTTGTAAGGCGGTAACACAACTTTATTTGTCTTACTTAAGATGATATATGGAGTGCTTGTCTGTTTATTCTGCCACAAACAGCTTCTGCCAGATACAGCAGCAATTCCCCCGGGCTGATCCACTGATAGTTATATGTTACTTGAGCAAAATCTCTCAAGCGACTTCCTACTTACAGGTATCCATTATTTTAAATTCAAGGGATTTTGTTGTTGCTGTTGCTGTTGCTGTTGTCTGAATGTATGTGTGCATAAAAAAAAACGAATAATAGAGTATTGCTTTTCAAAATATAAATATAACGTACTGGAACAATGTTCCAAATGCTTGTATTTGCACTTCCGAAGCAAAGGATGTATTGCTAGAGGGGGAAATGTGTCAATAAATTGGCGTAATAATCCAATCTGGCTGAGGTTAAAGGGACGTTTCTTTGTCGGATGCAGTTCAGACCTTAGCAAATATCAGGCTACATAATTAAGCCACTGTTCCTTGGTGTTCCTGGAAGCTTGTGGGCAGCTCAGAGGCACTGGAGTGACAATCAGAAACTAAGCAAAGGAAATGAACAGGTAGTGTGGCCACCCACAATCCATTCTTTGTCTCCCTTGCTATTTTTTCCTCCTCTCCAAGGATCATGAAAACATGCCTCCTATTCTTCTTCCTGAAATGTTTCTATAATTCAGAGCTGTATTTTGAGCTTGGGAGGAGAAAAAGAACACACACACATACACAGACCCTAATTGTTAGCATTAAGCAATGAGCAAAAATAAAACACCAAAATATCACTCCTGCCTTTCTGGCTTTTGTCATTTGCACAATTTTCTAAAGGCTGGAGCTGCTGTTATTGTGTGCTTGAGAGATGTGGGGTACTGGAGCACACTCCCGGGGGCAGGGGAGGGAATGAAGAAAAGGAGGATAGAAAGACAGTCATTTCTTTCCCTTTAAACAACCCTGACTGCATGCTTAAAGGAAGGGACGAGAATACTATTGAATGCCAGACATAGTAGTCATCTACCAAGTGCTGCAGTGATTCCATCTTTTCCCCTTATTATGCCATTACAAAATGGGCACAGCCATTAAGTGAAATCGTGAGCTACCTATTCAAGAGATGGAAGGACTGGACAATGTTACGTTTCAAAGTTATGGGGAGGCATCCTTTGGATGGCCATGTTGTTGTACACTGAGCATTTTTCTCAATGCCCACTATGCATTCAGGGCTGTAATTTCCTAATTTGTTGTAGTAAAGGCACAACCATGCAAATTGTCTGACAGCCCTGATTTCAAGGAAAAGAAAGTACAGTTTCACATCTTAAAATCAGATTTTTAAGTCACCATCAAGATGACAGGAATGAAATGAAGTTTGCTTCTGCTTCCATGGTGCTAAAGGGATTTAAGATCACTTTTTATAGAAAAATAAGATGAAGATCAGTAACCCTCTGCATGCCTATCAAGTTGCTGATGTTCACTGTGTTTATGTTTGTGCCAGGCCATTTACTGATGCTTATAGAATAGAATAGAATTTTATTGGCCAAGTGTGATTGGACACACAAGGAATTTGTCTTGGTGCATATGCTCTCAGTGTACATAAAAGAAAAGATACCTTCATCAAGGTACAACATTTACAACACAATTGATGATCAATATATCAATATAAATCATAAGGATTGCCAGCAACAAGTTATAGTCATACAGTCATAAGTGGAAAGAGATTGGCGATGGGAACTATGAAACGATTAATAGTAGTGCAGACTCAGTAAATAGTCTGACAGTGTTGATGGAATTATTTGTTTAGCAGAGTGATGGCCTTCGGGAAAAAACTGTTCTTGTGTCTAGTTGTTCTGGTGTGCAGTGCTCTATAGCGTCACTTTGAGGGTAGGAGTTGAAACAGTTTATGTCCAGGATGCGAGTGATCTGCAAATATTTTCACGGCCCTCTTCTTGATTCGTGCAGTATACAGGTCCTCAATGGAAGGCAGGTTGGTAGCAATTATTTTTTCTGCAGTTCTAATTATCCTCTGAAGTCTGTGTTTTTCTTGTTGGGTTGCAGAACCGAACCAGACAGTTGTAGAGGTGCAAATGACAGACTCAATAATTCCTCTGTAGAATTGGATCAGCAGCTCCTTGGGCAGTTTGAGCTTACTGAGTTGGCGCAGAAAGAACATTCTTTGTTGTCCTTTTTTAATGATGTTTTTGAAGTTAGCTGTCCATTTTAGATCTTGCGATATGATAGAACCTAGAAATTTGAAGGTTTCTACTGTTGATACTGTGTTGTCAAGTATTGTGAGTGATGGAAGTATGGAAGGGTTTCTCCAAAAGTCTACCACCATTTCTACGGTTTTGAGTGTGTTCAGTTCCAGATTGTTTTGGTTGCACCACAAGGCTAGTCGTTCGACCTCTCGTCTATATGCGGATTCGTCATTGTCTCGAATGAGACCAATCACTGTTGTGTCATCTGCGAACTTCAGTAGCTTAACAGATGGATCATTGGAGATGCAGTCATTGGTATACAGAGAGAAGAGAAGTGGGGAGAGCACACAGCCTTGGGGGGCCCCTGTGCTAATTGTACAGGTATTTGATGTGATCTTGCTTAGCTTCACCTGCTGCTTCCTGTTTGTTAGGAAGCTTGTGATCCACTTATAAGTCTGTTCCGGTACCTGTAGCTGGTTTAGCTCAGTTAGAAGAATGTCTGGAATGATGGTATTGAATGCTGAACTAAAGTCTACAAAAAGGACCCTTGCATAGGTCTTTGGAGACTCAAGATGCTGTAGGATGTAGTGCAGAGCCATATTAACAGCATCATCTGTTGATCTATTTGCTCGGTATGCAAATTGCAAGGGGTCTAACAGCGGATCCGTGATGGTTTTCAGGTAGGAAAGCATGAGCCAGTGGTTATGAGCCAATGGTTGCTGTTATGTATTGTATAGTTGTCAGTTTAAGTTCTCATTCTGGTCCTCTGTTGGAGTGGGAAAATACTCTCTCCCAGGGGTGAAATGTAAAATTTGTTACTACTGGTTCTGTGGGCATGGCTTGGGGGGCGTGGTTAATGTGACTGGGTGGGTGTAGCCAACTTTTTTTTTTACTTTTAAAAGCATTTTTTTACAACCTCTTCAGCCGAAGACATTGTAAAAAATGCTTTTAAAAGCCTCTGATGATCAGGCAACTCAGCTGGGGTTGCCAGAGGAGCCTTTTAAAAGCATTTTTCTACAACCTCTTTTTAAAAGCCTCTGATGATCCCAGGTGAGCCATGCGATCATCAGAGGGTTTTTTTTTACTTTTAAAAGCATTTTTTTGGCTGAAGAAAAAATGTTTTTAAAAGTAAAAAAAAACCCTCTGATGATCATTCGGGTCAGCTGGGCATGGTGGGGGAGCAGAGATTTTTGCTACCAGTTCTCCGAACCACCCACTGCCATCGCTATCGGATCGAGAGATCCAGTTCAAACCCTGCTCTCTCCTAATTGATCAGTTCATATAAAAGGAGCTGTGTCAGCCAGGGAGTGTTGTTACCTCACAGGCAGTACTGAATAAAGAACTGTTAGAAATCATTCCGACCTCGCCTCCATTCTTCGGTCAGAACTTAACAGTGGTGACGAGGATGGGATTGAAGGGAAACTGAAGCTGCAAAGAACTGATCACTGCAAACTGACCCACTCAGAGCTGAATCACCAAACCTGATCCACTGTTGCTGCCACTTCATTGACCATAGACCCCTCGGTCTCTTGGAAAATGGCTGCACTAATGCCTTTTGCCCCATACAACCCAGTCTCTGAGACATGGGACTCCTACCTTGCTTATTTTGACTGCTTCCTTAAAGCTAATGACTTTGCTGAGATTACTTACAACAGGAAAAGGGCGCTTTTCCCAAACTTCTGTAGCCCAGAGATTTTTGATATGGCCAGGAGTCTCCTCGTTTCATTGGCCGTTCACTCTGTGCCATGGGAAGTGCTGCAGAGCGAGCTAAGGACTTCCTATGTGCCCAAACCTTCGTGAATTGCACGTTGGAACATCTTCAATCATCGGAATCAGGCTGAAGGTGAACTATCAAGAAATATGTTGCCACCCTTTGAAAGGCAGACCTGTATTCTGAATTCAGGGACATAGATGATGCTCTCTTGGACAGCGTGGCCTGTGGTGTGAGGGACATCAAGCTGCAGTGACACGTCCTTGCCAAAAAAGACTTCACCCTGGAGAGGGTGCTTGATGAAGCACAAGCAGCCAAGATGTCCAACCAGTCAATGGCTGAGATTCAAAAATCAAACAGCCCACCAGCATTGCCGAAACTAGTCACTGTGCACCATGAAGATGCTAAAGACGGTGAATCAGCAGATGAGGACAATGATGACTATCACCTCAAATCCTCCAAGGGGAGGAATGTGGCCACAGAAAAGAAGCAACCAGCATGTGTTGGTTGTGGCGGCAATCACCCGTGAATTGCATGTAAATTCAAGAATGCCATCTGTTGAAGATGTGAAGAGAAAAGACAGTTGGCCAGGTTCTGTCATGCAAACCAACCGACAGCTACCACCAAAAGCCCAGACACTTGCCCCAAAAGAATGCAGAAAAGACAACAAAGTCATGGAGAGGACTGTTTCATGGTCTCCAGAGGCACCTGCAAGGCAGAAGCAGTCATCGGTCAAGCCAGCCTCTCCTCTTACAAGAAGGTCCATGCAGGGGTGGGATTCAAAAATTTCAGCAATCGGTTCGCTGCCCGGTTGCTGGGTAGGCATGGCCATGGGGGCATGGCCTACTCTGTCTCCTGCACCATGGCAGGGGGGGTGTTTTCACCCTCCCCTGGCTCCAGAGGCTTTCCTCGAACCTCCAGGAGAGCAAAAATGGCCTCCCCTGGGCACCGGAGACCCTCTGGAGGCCAGAAATGGGCCCGTTTCCAGACTTCCGGTACTTCTGTTAGGCCCATTTTTCACTCTCCCCAGACTCTAGAGGCTTTCCTGAAGCTTCCAGGAGGGCAAAAATGGCCTCCCCCAGGCACTGGAGGCCAGAAACAGGCCCGTTTCTGCACTTCTGTTAGGCCCATTTTTCGCTCTCCCAGAGCCTCCGCACATGCCCTGCACTTCCCTGGCATCCAAAATGGCCACATGGAGACTCCTAGGTGGGGAGGGATGGGGTGGGCAGGGTCAGCCAGTCCCTGGAACAACCGGCTCAGTGAACCAGATTAAAATTAACATCCGGTTCGCTGAACCAGCTGAATCCCACCCCTGGGTCCATGTCACCAACCTGATTGAGGGGTTCTCTTGCCACATGGAGTTGGACATGGGATCTTCAATGACCATTGTCTTTTGGAGCACACTAAAGAGATTGGTGCCAAATATATATATATATATATATATTAGACTACCAGGGAAAATGCATTTGTGACATTGAACTGGCACATTTAGAATATCTTTCAAGGACTTCTTGGGCCTACTGCAACTGCTCATAGTGGACGGCTCCCTATCGAGTCTCCTAAGACTGGACTGGTTCTCCTCCCTGGGTCTGGAAATCACTGGCATCAACTCCATCAGTAATTCTGATATTGATAACACTAATCTCTGATTTTGCAGATATCTTTGATGGAAATCTGGACAGTATATGGGCACATTCAATCTTGTCCGCCAGGTTGCTCTGATCCAAATGAAGCTGCGAAGAGTACTGTTTGCCTTGCACTCAAAGGTTGATGAGCAACTCAACAAGCTCATCAGCCAAGGAATCCTGGTACCTGTTGACCACGCAAAATGGGAGACTCCAATTGTGATCCCTGTAAAGCCAGTTGATTCTCTCCGCATCTGCGCAGACTGTTAATGTACATTAAATAAAACATTACAGCAAAATGTATACCCAGTGCTCGGAGTCAAACATCTGCTTCTGTTGTGACTCATCTTTCCTCCTCTCCTCAGCCGGGCCCCGCCTGTCTCCAACTGGGCCTTTTATCAGACTCCGAGTCTGATAATGAAAATGAACGGCCTATCATGACTCCAGCCCCCGGCCCTGGTCCCATGCCCGGACAGGATTCAAGGAATGAAAGGAGAAGGCCGATAAAACTCACTCATACAGCGTGTGTTCCTTTGGCTCAGCCTTCAGACCAGGAAGCCAGCCAGGTGCTGGAATTACTCGGCCCTACTCCCTCTGACCCCTCCTTTTCCCAGATGCTGACAGCAGATCCAGCTGAAGACAGTTCAGAGTGGGTGGACCATCGCTTCCAGAGATCTGAGAAGCGACATCAGCAGAAGGAGGGGTGGGGCAGGCCTGGATAAATGCTGAGTCATTTATCTGAGTCACCCCACAGCCTATATAAAGGACCTGCTTTTGGCATTCCAACCTTGAGTCAAGCAAAGTCTTATCTAGTTTGCTGATTTCGGACCCTATCGCTGAAGTCCCAACTTGGACTCCTGCCTGCCCTGAGAAACTTCGAAGGAACTTGGCAAGCTGCAGAGGCGTTTCCTTGACTCGTTCGTCGGAGTGGGGGTGGGACACAACAGCTGCACTCTCTGGGTGCGAGTAAGGTCTTCACTAAACTGGACCTTGTCCAAGCCTACCAACAGCTATCAGTTGACGATGCCACTTAGAGGCTTAGACGATTGTAACACTTCAAGATGCTTTTAGATGTCACTGGCTGCAAGGTGCTTTTAGATGTCACCAGGACTTTTCCAGAGCCTGATGGAGCATCTCTTGCAAGGCATCCCAGGTGTCATCCCCTATTTCAATGACGTCTTAGTGTCAGCGGCCAACAACACCAAACTCCTTGACCATCTATGAGTGGTACTCACTCGTTTCCAGGAAATTGGCAAAGTGCAAGATCGCTGTTCCACAGGTAGAGTTCCTCGGCTACCTTATCAATGCCTCTGGGTTACACCTTACACTGGCAAAGGTCCAAGCCATCCAGGAAGCTCCCACACCTAAGAACAAGACCGAACGCCAGATGGTCTTGGGACTCCTAAATTTCTACAGCGTCTTCTTGCTGCACAAAGCTTCCATTGCTGAACCTCTCCATCACTTGCTCGACAAGAAGATGTCTTGGTCCTGAAGCCAAAAAGAAGCTGCTGCTTTCTCTGCTGTCAAGAAGCTACTATCTTCAAACAGTGTCTTGGTGCAGTACAACGAGAATCTTCCCTTGGTTCTCACCTGCAACGCCTCTCCATTTGGCGTTGGCATTGATGCCCAATTGGAAGAGCGCCCCTGATCACTTTCTTCTCATGGACCTTGTAATTGGCTGAATTAAACTATAGCCAGCTGGACAAGGAAGCTTTGGCTGTGGTCACAGGAGTCAAATGCTTTTATGAATACCTGTACGGAAAACCATTTGGCCTTGTGATCAATCACAAGCAACTACTGGGCTTGCTCGCCAGGGACTGCCAAATGCCACATGTTTTGTCCCCTCGCATGCTGTGCTGAACTGTGTTCCTAGCTGCATACAGCTACTGCCTCCTACATCGGCTGGGTAAGACACTTAGCCATGCTGATGCCCTCAGCCAGATGCCCATCCCTGACGGTTGTGGAGGATCCGGCCCCAGCATCATCTATTTTATTAGTTGAAGACCTGCCGTCAGGCCCCATTATGGCATCAGAGATTGCTGCATGCTCTGCCAAGGACCATGTCATCGCCCAAGTGCTCAGCTAGGTGTGGAGGAGGTGGCTGAAGGGGCCATTCAGCACAGAGTCCCTTCCCTGCCACACCCAGCAACATGAACTGTCCGCTCAATGGGGATGCCTACTCTGGGGGAATTGTGTGGTGGTACCCCAGAGGCTGCAATGGTCAATTTGGGAAGCTCTTCATGTAGACAGGCATTGTGCGGATGAAGGCATTTACTTGCAGTTATGTCTGGTGGCCCAACTTAGAAAAGGCAATAGCTGATTGGGTCGCATCTTGTCAGCCTTTCCAAGAGTCAAAGCTAGTCCCCCCATCTGCTCCAGCACGTGAGTGGGAAGCACCCAAGACATCTTGGTTGAGGGCGCATAATGACTTTGCGGGGCCTTTCCATGGATAGACCTTTATGGCGGTTGTTGATGCCTAATCAAAATAGCTTGAGGTGGTTCTCATGACATCGACCTTGGATCAAGGCTCTTAAAAGACTGTTTGCAACCCATGGACTGCCAGACAATGGACAAAGCTAACATTAAGCTAGTTCAAGTTGTTCCTGATGGGTCATGGCATTCATCATGCCCTGATTGCACCATTCTATCCTGGCAGGCTGAGTGAATGTTCCAATCAGCAGAGGAAGCACTGGCAAGGATGGGCCTGTGGGACTGGCAAACACAGATAGCCAAGTATCTCCTGGTCCAGTAAGTCACCCTAAACTCCACCACCAACAGGAGTCCGGCTGAACTCCTAGTGGGTCGCTGCCTGTGGACCGACTTGGACTTGCTGCACCCGGACTATTCCTTGGAGGTCCCTGCAGACTCGACCAGCCAGCTCTGGTCATTCTCACCAGGCGACCTTGTCTATGCCCACAACTATGCCGGATTCCTGGATTCCTGCCCAAGTAGTGGAGATTACTGGGCCGCGTTCCTACAGGGTGGTGCTCAAAGATGGTGGGTTGTGGCACTGCCACATTGACCAACTGCGTGGCTGCCTTGGAACCTCTGTCTGCCAACCAGAATGGACTCCGCTAGAGACAACCTCACCTAAGGACATGACAACTCACCACCAACAACAATGGTACTGGCAAGGGACTGTAGTGAGGCACAGATGCTTGCTGACTGGGTTCCCTTTGTGTTAGAAGCACCAGTGACCAAGCCCTTGCTGCTGCCACAAGCTGCACCTGAAGCAGCGTCAGTCACTCTGCCTAGTCAAGGCTCTGGAGCTACTGATCTTAAGATGGAACCTTGTAGGTCGGGACGGACGTACCACTGCCCTGCCTACCTAAAAGACTACATATGTTAAATTGTTATTTGATCACCATAATGCTCTGTCCTGGTGGGGACGGGTGTTATGTATTGAATAGTTGTCAGTTGAAGTTCTCATTCTGGTCCTCTGTTGGAGCGGGAAAATACTCTCTCCTAATTGGTTGTTTGGCTGATCAGTTCATATAAAAGGAGCTATGTCAGCCAGGCAGTATTAAATAAAGAACTGTTAGAAATCACTCTGGCCTCACCTCCATTCTTCGATCAGAACTTAATAGTTGCATTATAATATAGACTGCAGGAGTTAGAATTTGCTTCCAAGATCTGGCCATGGCTGTATTATTAAACTAGCCCATACAAAGATTAAACACACGTAAAACTAATTGAAATGGGAATCACTGGACTTGCTCTTGATGATTACAATAGAAATCAGAGGAGAGGAAATTGGTTTTGGACTAGCTTTCCAATATAAGATTATAGACAGCCATGTCGTCAGTTCAGTATCAACATTTCCATAATCTAGCAAATGGAAGAATGAAATTGAAAAACGAAAGATTATGGCAAGGAAGTTGATGGTCAGATCCAAACAGTGACTGGTTGTTTTAAAAGGGCTTTGACATCTGGAATAAGAACTGCTGTGGATATGCAAAACATTATTATTATTCAGAGTTAACAACCAAATTTCAACCACTTGCACTTATCCATCTGAGCAGTGTGCTCTCAAGGGAAGAAAACACATATCTTGTCAGCAGACAGTCCTCTTAAAGTGGGTTATAAAACCACCTTCTTGATCACCATCTGGAGTAACATTCATAACCAAGGGAGACCAGATGTGAACGCATGAAGCGATACATCCCACTTTCTCAATCCATTAGACATAAAAGAGTTATAGCACCAGACCAGTTGCAGGTTAGACCAATAGCCTCTCCCACCCTCTGTGAACTAGTGTCTGGTGGATCAGCAGTGTGACTCAAGAGAGCCTCATAAAAGTAAGAATGGCAAAAGTGGCAAAAGGAGCAATAATTGTTAGTCAAGTGCTGATCTATTATGCTAGGAAACAGCACCTTCCTAGCACCTGCATGACCTGGCTAACTCATGGAGGGAAAATAATTATTGCCAGTAAAATCCTACAGCTATCTACTTGGATTTAAATCCTCTTGAATGATTGCGATTTGTTCCAAGAAAGCTGGAAACAAGACGGCATTCCCAAATCCACCTCCTCCTCTCCTCCACCCACTTTGTTCAATCAGTAAGCCATGTAAAACAGTATTTTTTTTTAATAAATAGTAAACAGTCCATTTCTCATGATTTTCCTGGACTAAATTAGAAAATCTAACTGCTACAAAAATAATATGTCTTCTTGTTAATTAAAAAAAAAGCCTTCAATCTGCCAGAGATTCTGTGAACAAAAAAAAACAAGGATTTTCAATAAATTCCCCATAGTTTCTCCCACTATTTCCCATCAGAGATATAATCGAAGGCTGTGATGGTGGACCTATGGCACGCGTGCCAGAGATGGCACTCAGAGCCCTCTCTGCTGGTACACACACCGTTGCCCAGGTCAGATCTCCATGGCGTTTCTTTCATGAGCCTCTGTTTCCCTGCAAACAATGAAACAAGCTCACAAAAGAAAAAGATCTTGCTGGTGTTGGAATGTCCCGCTTTCCACCGGCCAGCTGGTCTTTGGACAGTGGTGGGATTCAGTCGGTTCGCACCACTTCGGGAGAACTGATTTTTAACTTTCTGAGCAGTTTGGTAAACTGGTTGTTAGAAGAAACCATTAGGGCAAAGAATCGGTTGTTAAATTACTTGAATCACACCACTGTCTTCAGGTCTCTGCTGCGTGCAGACGGCTGTGCATGCACATGTTCACGCACGCATGCATTTGCATGCACACCTTTCAGTTTGGGCACTTGGTGTCTAAAAGGTTCGCTGTTGTGTTGCGAGTTCAGGTGCCGGCAATGGGTAGGCAGGACTCCAGATAGCAGGTAAATTACTTTATTAACCTTTAACATTGCTAACAGCAGTTACCAATACATATGAACAAAAACTCTCTCTCTCTCCGTTGACAGCTCTTTTATACCAGCTGTCAAAGGGCTTAGCCAATCAACAACAGAGAAGTACTATCCTTGTTCTCCGCTAGGGGAACGGACCCCGGGAAGGGGGGGGGAGAACTTAGAACACTAAATTCTCCATCACTGATCTAAGGTGACCTTTCTATGAGAAGAAATGTTATCAAAATGAACCTAATGTGTCCCTTGAAGAAAGTCAGCTAAAAAGACAAATATGGGTTGATATGCAGTTTAGGTATCTTTTCCCTTAAGACATTTTCTATAAGAAGAACCAGACCTTGAATTGGTTGCTGAATAGTCTACTAGAGGGAATTGGAATGGTATGGGACGTAGACAATGGAAAAAGATTTAACTTCTTGGATTGACCATGCCAAAGCACGATGGATATACTTCGAAGAAATAGTAGATCTTTGATCTTGGAGGAAACAAAATTATTTCTGGTAACAATGCAAATTACTTTAGAAAGTAAATGTAAAAGGAAAATGTGTGTGTCTGAAGGATCTCTCTGGAATGCTCTCTATATCACCTGCAACGCTGCTAGGTTTTTTTTATATACTGTTTATCCTTTTGAAGGAACTGACACATCTGTGTACTATGGATTATCCTGTAGGGTTTTGGAATTTGCGAGGTGCACAGTGATAAGTGACAGTTTAGCTAGGCATGCTATGCTTTCAGATTATCCAATTGGATAATTGTGGTAATTCCTTCTACTGCAGGTTTAATATCATTTTAGCTTTCAGTGACTGCAACCTGATCATTTAGGTAAATGATAAAGGTAAAGTTAGTATTTGCATTATATATAATGCATTGAAAGAAAAGATAGTAGATCCAGATCTTGTAATTTTCTCATCTGAAATACCCTCATAACTCTGATAAAAAATAAGAACACGATTATAACAATAGGTTTTATGCAGCCCAAATGTTCATGGGTTAAATATTCTGGAATATGTTTCAACAACTATGGATCTAAACACTATTATTGTCACTATTCAGTGAATATTGTTTTGAGAGTATTAAGGGAAAAATAAAGAATAACATAATTCAAGGACAATGCTTGAAAAGGGAGAAGGATGAGAAGAAGGAAGAGAGAGGCCCTGCCTAACAAAAGCTGCAAATTGGAAGAATTTCTCTGCATCTATAATCTTCAGTATTCAGTATAATGAATACTATAATCTTCAGTATTTAGTATTCAATGAATACTGAAAATGGGCTGAAACTAAAGTTTATGCAAGCATGTAGTAAACAATCAATTATGCTTACTGTACAGATTTACATAGCAAATCTCTGTGCAACTCTCTGATTATTGTCTTTTCCCCCTGCAATCCCCCTATTCCTAATAAATTTATTTTGAGAAAGATTTGACTTCATTGGTTGAAAAAGGAATTTCTAATTAAAACCTTCCCGATATGCAAGATTGCATCTTTGCAACTCCATTCATTGTGTTTCAAGAGTGGCTTGAGGTTTGTTAAATTCTTTAGCTCTGACTTGGGGAAGAAAATCCAAAACATTTCTATTTCTGTCTTTCTAGATCGGCATGATTGGGTTAGGCTGATTCAAAATTTTCTTCACACACACATTGCAAATAATAAACCTTGCAAAGTCTGGAAAATCAGATTATCATGGTTCTCTATCCTGTGTATGGATGTGTTTTCAAACTAGTTACCAGAGTGAGTGTTTTTAGATAGTTTCTTAAAATATTAGATATGCAGGTGAGAAGGCCTTTAGATAGACAATATAAGAAAAGATCTGTTTCAAGCCTTCATTCTCTCTTCAAATGATTTGAATGAGCAGCAAAAAGAATCAAGAAAAGTGGTGCCACTAGGTAAATTGCTCCAAATTCGATTGCAGAAAATATGACTTCAGTAACAGAGTGGTCAATGCCTGGAATGCACTACTTGAGTCTGTGGTTACATCCCTAAACTCCCAAAACTTTAACCTTAGACTGTCTACTGTCGACCTCACCCCATTCCTAAGAGGTCTGTAATGGGCGTGCATAAGCGCACCAGCGTGCCTACCGTCCCTGTCCTACTGTCTCCATTTATTTATATCCATTTACTGTGTTTATATTTATGTTTATACTTATACCTTTATCTTGTACATGTTTGACAAACTAACTAACTAACTAAAATAAATAAATAAATACTTTTTTGTTGAAAGTGGATAACATGTTGTGCCTTTAATAATAGGCGTATCAAACCCCTCTACTCAGCAGGAGAGTAATTTTAGGCTGGCATTTAGGCTGCAGGAGAAGGAAAATTATTTATAATATGCAGGGTGGAAAATGATCCAAGCCGTTCCTCTTTTTATATGCATCATCTTGACTTTTCTGACCACACCCCTGTAGATGCCTGTGTTAATGGTCTCCCTACAGAGGAATTATTGAGTCTGTCATTTGCACCTCTATAACTGTCTGGTTCGGTTCTGCAACCCAACAAGAAAAACACAGACTTCAGAGGATAATTAGAACTGCAGAAAAAATAATTGTTACCAACCTGCCTTCCATTGAGGACCTGTATACTGCACGAATCAAGAAGAGGGCCGTGAAAATATTTGCAGATCCCTCGCATCCTGGACATAAACTGTTTCAACTCCTACCCTCAAAACGACGCTATAGAGCACTGCACACCAGAACAACTAGACACAAGAACAGTTTTTCCCCAAAGGCCATCACTCTGCTAAACAAATAATTCCCTCAACACTGTCAGACTATTTACTGAATCTGCACTACTATTAATCGTTTCATAGTTCCCATCACCAATCTCTTTCCACTTATGACTGTATGACTATAACTTGTTGCTGGCAATCCTTATGATTTATATTGATATATTGATCATCAATTGTGTTGTAAATGTTGTACCTTGATGAACGTATCTTTTCTTTTATGTACACTGAGAGCATATGCACCAAGACAAATTCCTTGTGTGTCCAATCACACTTGGCCAATAAAATTCTATTCTTCTATGTACCCTCTCATTCTCCTTATCCATTAGTTATCACTTTCCATTTCCATTAAAATGAGTTTGGAGTGGTGAAGATATAGCCAGCATGCTGTTTCACCAGATGGCACTAGGGAGGGAAGGGGCATTTTTTTAAAAAAATGTGTACAATATCACGCTGACTTTGGAGCAGTGGTAGGTTGCCCCTGGTTCGGACCAGTTTGCAAGAACATGTAGTAAAACTGGTGGGAGGCTCTGCCCACCGACCCGGATGTCATCAGGAAGCTTCTGCGGGTGGTCCCATTGCGGACCGGTGGTAAAGGTAAATAGAACCCACCCCTACTTTGGAGCCCCTTCTGCCTGTGGAGTTGTGCCAAGCACTTCAGCCATAACAGTCCCATCTCCATCCCAAATTAACAGAATCTTCCCTACCCATTTGGAGGAAAACAAACAGTAAAAAAAAGCAATGTGATTCTTCTTTTGTAGATTCTAGATCCTTAAGTGAATCTAAGTCTCATGGGCTGAAAGTTTTATTCCAGAATATTGTTTTTCTTCTCCCTCTGTACCGTATACATCTCCTCATTATTTTTCTCAGATGTTGTGACTTCTCATCGCTGGTCAGTGATGATATATAAAATGCATGAGGTCCTCCTAACAACACTCCTTTGAAACCTATTTAAAGATGGGGGGAAAGGGATTTCATACCTAGACCCTCGAGGAGGAAATATGACATCCTTCCTTTCTTTCTCCTTAATTTCACCATTTCTTCTGACTTGTTGGAATCCATTTATCCCCTTATGATTTATAAAAGAATCCATGATGTGTCCACATTCATAGACTAAATTTTATGTATGGCTTGACATTTATAGACAATCTGAAACAAAGCTGTACCTCACCAACTGAGAAGCAATCTAGAATCAGACTGCAGACAAAATTAGTTAGTATACGGATGTATTCCATTAATTATATACACTGGGGAAAACGTAACTCGAACTTTCAGACATACTGACAGCTCATGCTGGTATAGTTGCAGCCTGATCCTATTATTATGGTATCCTGTGTATTAAGGTATCCAGAGCCCAAGTAGAACAGAGTTGAATAGATGTTTCCTACTTGGCTATCAGACTGGGCTCCTGTGAAGTTGAAAACAAAGTAAAGTAAAGCCAAGGACATGACAGAACCGGCCCCATCGTTAGGCAGAGTGATTATCAGAGGGGGTTGATTAGGTGTGTCATTAAAAGACAGCAAACTAACTACAGTAAAACTTCAATTCAATGGATCATTCAAGGGGGAAAGGTGTTTGTTAAATCCAATGTCCGCTAAATCCAAATTTATGTTATTTGCAATTTATGTAATATAATGGACATAAATAGTATTACTGGACAGAAATATTTTTGGCAGTAAGTCTTCAGTTTAACAGGCAACCTCCTCCACTATTTTGAAAGACTATTTAATGAAGTTTTTAATGAAATTTTAAAAATGTCCATTTTATCCCATGTCAGCTAACTCAAGATCTGTTTTTGAGAGTTGATTGTAATTTAATGTGTTACTGTTTTACTTGTCTTGTGGGGAAAAAAGCCAAATAGCCTGGCCAATCTTACATATTTTGTTGCTTTGACAAAAGATCAAGTCAAGACCTATGAATATGTATTGAATTGGTTTCATAGAATAGATGTAATAGGAATGAGAAAGCAAAATTTGTTTGGTTTCCAGTGTACATAAAAGATCTGGTCAAAGCAATGTATTTTAGCATATGCTCCTGTTGAATGCTCAAAGAAAAGGAGATCAGACTTCTGTGTGATGATACCACTTAAGTCCATAATCAAAGAGGATACTATTTATTTATGTATAACTGGTTACATTCTTATCTCCTACCAACAGAAAGATCTGAGCAGAGAAAGTTTATGCTAAGCACTTTGGAATGGATAAGTTTGCTAACAAAGCTGAACACATTTGATAAGAAAAGACTAACACTATTCCTTGGGCTAAATTCTGATAGACAATATGCGATGAAGGTTCTTGTGAACTGCTTGAGAGCTCCAGATGGACAGCTCTTGCAGCTAACTAACCATTCCTCAAATGCTTAACCTGTAAGGGAAAATGCAGTTGATTTTTCATCCAATCAGGACTAGTCATACTTTGTTCCCTATTTATTATCAGCATTGTTCTTTTATCCATCATTGTTATATATAACATTATATATTATATATATATGTTTTCTGAGGTTTTCGCGGGTGTTGTATGTAGATCTTTGGTTATTCGGGTTTTCTCCCGCATAAAATTGGAAGTGTCTTGGCGACGTTTCGACGAAGTCTCATTCGTCATCTTCAGGCTTCAGCTTCGTGCTTCTGGGAGCAATGTGTGACTGCAGCTGTTTCTTCCCTTTTAACTATATATATATATAATTATATATATATATATTTGTTATGACTGTAACTTGTTGCTGGCAATCCTTATGGTTTATATTGATATACTGACCATCAATTGTGTTGTAAATGTTGTACCTTGATGAACGTATCTTTTCTTTTATGTACACTGAGAGCATATGCACCAAGACAAATTCCTTGTGTGTCCAATCACACTTGGCCAATAAAAAATTCTATTCTATTCTATTCTATTATGCCCACAGTGGTGGGGAGGAGAGTGAAAGGAAGAGAAGAAAAGAATGATGAAAATTTGAGCAATCATTCATACTTCATTGAGCACATAAATAAATGTTCAACATTTCAAATAAGATTAGCCATTTTTTTAAGGTTTTAAAAATGTGATTAATATATTTGTTAGCTGTGTAAATAAGAAAATATCCAAAATAACAGCAATGTAAAAGAAATTGTTTTCCAGTTTTATTTTTAAAATCAGCTGTAAAGGATGAACAGTGTAATTCAAAGCAGAGCTGCAGACCAACTTTAGTGGGCTTTCGAAAATTTATTTTAAGTTTTCCTCCCTTTGTAAAAGGGTCAGTGAAATGGTAGATTAGCAAAGATTAGAGGTGATTAGCTTTTTTAAAATTCCCAATAATTTTTAATAATTAATTAATTAATTAATCCAATTTACATGGCAGTCTTTCTATCCAAGAAACTAGTATCGAATTACATTAATTAAAAAAAACAAATAAAACTACCAAGACTTTAATAAAACTACTAATCACACTTACACTGCAGTCCCCCTGCTAACATCTTAATCCCCGGTTTTCATAGCCTTGCCATGGTCAATAGAGTAGGGGATGTACATATTTCAGGAGGGAGGTATCATAAAGTGAAGATTTGCTTCCAGGGACCCCACTAAAGGGTAGTATTTTATTGATGGTACTGGAAGTATGCCCATTCTGTCAGCTCCAATGGGCTGGGTATAAACCATTATTTACAATGTCCTGTAAGTAATTTGGTCCCATGCCATGTAGGACTTTGAAGGTGACAACCAGGACCTTCAATTGCTATTGGGAGCCTCCTGGAAGCCATTAGAGCAAGTTGACCTACTCACTTCCTCAGACTACTGCATTTTGAGAACTACAGGTTTTGCCTGTAAGGTCTTTATTTTCCAGACTTTGTTTAGTTTCCACAGTGGCAGCTATTTTGTAAGTCAATCCTTCATGTATCCCTTTCTCCTAATAATAAATCACCATAGAGGCTTTTCACCCAATCCAATACTACTTTGGGATGATAATAGAGAAGAAGATAGAAAGAGAAAGGAAGACATAAGAGAAAGATTAAGGTCAGTTATATAAGAGGAAAAGCATGAAGAATAATCCATACTTCTCCTCTAAGGTGTTGGAAGAAATATCCATCTGGGTTCAGTTCCAAGTGGGGACAAAGACACTGGAAACATGGAGGCTGCTTGGAAAGATGGTTTAATGGTGGTCAGGATCACATGGCTTGAGATCCTGAACAGAAAAGGGCTCCCTGGTTTTATGCTTTTTCTGAGCTTTGAACTTTCTGGGGCACAGGAAGAGTACCCTGATTGGCTGTCAGACTCCCAGGGGGTGGGAGTCTTAGCTAGCCTTGTAGGTTGTCTCTCAAGCTTGCCTGAGCCTTGCCATGTGGTGAGTTTCTGTTCTATTATGATGCAGATGATGGTTGACAAAGGTGGGGGGATTGAGTGAGCTTGGCTGAAGCCTTAATTGCCCATTGACAAAGGTGGGGGGTGGCAGGAAGTTGCAGGGAGCTGCTTTGTTTTTAAAACATGTTTCTCCATTTCTTATCCAGGGAAATATATTCTGCCTTTTTAAATATTTTCTAAAATATTTCATTCTTCTAGGAGGGGGGTGGGTGCTAAATTACTACAAAGGATAATAGACAAATACATTTCTTCAATTCAGAAGTATCCACAGGGTATGGTCAAAAACTCAAGATAACGGCTGTGATGGTAGAATCAAAACACTAATAATTTTTATGTGCACATATGAAATGGGAAGCACACCAATTGCACTGTGATGGCTGCCAACCTTGAATTTTTTGACCTACCCTGTGGATGCCTTCCCTTTAATCTTTAAATCACGTGACTTCCTCCAAGTATTTTCATATTCAGTAATGAGAAGTCCTCATGCATGACTGCCACCTATCTGAGAAGTTAATAAAATTCTAAAATAGCAGTTTTATTTATTTATTTTTTATTTGGCCATTATTCTATTTGTATGGAACCTCTCAGAGAGTTTTGTGGTTAGGGCATTGGGCTAAAAATTGGGAGACTGAAAATTCCAATTACACCTTGGGTACAAAGCCAGCTGGGTGACCTTGGGCCAGGTACTCTCTCTCAGCTCTAGGAAGGCATTTCCAAAAATCTCGCCAAGAAAACTGTAGGCATTAGTCCAGGCTGTTGCCAGAATTCAAAAGCACTTACAAAAAGGAACCTATTAACATTAAAGCTAAATTGCAGCTTTTTAATTTGTAATTTGGGGGCATTGGTAGACAAAGCTTTCTGGATGGTTGAAACAGTTTCTTCCAGGAACAATATTGCTTAGATTTAAAAGAATCCTTCCAGCAAAGAAAAACACTACTCAGAATCCTACCGATAATATATAAGGAAATATAAAGGACGTGTTAGTCTATGCTATTAATGCTTGATTTTATTTTTAAAAAATCTTATATTGCTATCACAATTGTCTCTTGATTTAATATTTATTTAAATAAAAATTTAAAAAAGGAATTCCCTCTAATGATAGCTCAAATTGGCACAAAGTTATATAATTAATTATTATAGTCCTTGGTTTAAAACTTTAGCTGATTAATCACCTGTCTTTTAATTGATTAATCAATTATTTTCAAAGGATTTCGATAGTATACATTCTTTTGCTTTTCCAAAGTTATTGAAGGAAACATGACAATATTTTAAAAACCAAATCACCACTCATTGTTAAAAGAAAATAGCACCTTTTAATATTGTGTTTGTTATTTTCTATTCCCATAACACATTAAGGCTTCAAATGATTTCAAACATAAAAAGTGTATTCTTTAATCTCAGCCTCCACAATTAATCAACTAAAGTTTGATTAATATGGTAATTAAATTGATTAACATTCGCAGCCCCAAGTATTAGGTGATCAATTATAGTGCATCATGTCTTTCTGTTATGTCAAACAATTAACAAATTATAGTATCCAATTATAATATATCAAAATAGAATTGGAAATGTAAACTGGAGGAATAGGGAGACAAAATGGGAGAAAGCTAACACAAAGCTAGGAAATGTAATCTGCAATCTGCATATTTCAAGATATTGGCATAGTATTGCTATGCACATTTCTAAAGTGTTGTTAATTTTGTTATACATGCTAGGAGAAATATGTCTTAAAATTAGTGGTTTGGGTAACAAAAGAGTTAAATGAAAGATAAGGAAATTAAAATGATAACTTTGCTGCAGAAATTTTGAGATTATACATGTAAAAATAACTGTAGATGGATTTTATTCCTTTGTTAATTTCTAATGCTTGCTGCCCCCATATTTCCACTATAAAAATTTAAATAAAAAATAAAAATAAATAAAAATAAATAAATAAATAAAAAATATTCTCCAAATCACTGGGTGAATTAATATTTATGTTTAAAGATTTAAAATTAAATCATCTTAATTGGAAAAGATAAAACTGGAGAGCTTGTCCCTTCTGTCATTAAAGCACCCACCCTTTCACGTCCCAGAATTAGCAATGGGGAAGGACCATTTGATTTTGCAGGACAGCTCTAAAGGTAATTCTGCTCAAACAGATTAAAGGAATCAAATTTTGCAACAGAAGTTCAAAAAGTGGTCTCTCTCCCCCACTCCCTCTCTTTCTTTCCCTTTTTAAAAACCCTTCTCAGAAAAGAATTGGGGGAAAATCCTACACATTACTATAAGAGGGCATCAGATATCAGCTTCACTTTACCAGTACACAGGTGTGGTCATGCACAGATAGCAGTAAAATATTTTTCCTCTTGCTGGGCAGAATGTCATACCTTATGGATCAATACAATTCAAGCTACATGCATTGTTCAGCAAAGTTACTGCAGGCGATATAAAAATGAAGTTTTGCTATATAGCCATTTAGGCAACTGGTCAATACCATGACTTGTCAAGTTTCACTATTGCATCAGAAGAAAAGCAATGGTTTTTCTTTCTGTATCTTTTTATTAAATGATTTGCAAGGCCAGTGTCATTTGCTATAGACAATAGCTTAGTTCACACTTAATGCAATAATATGGTAAGTTTGGGTTTGGTTAAAGTTATAGCTTTTCCTTCTGGTTCAATAAGACCACCAAGGCTTGTTCAACTATCCATAGCTTAAAAAATGCTGACGGGGTGAATCTCTGAACTCAGCCATCAGTGCTTTAGAGAAAGTAATCACTTGACTTAGCATAATACAGCTTGTGTGTCATCCACACATAGGTTTAGGAATAAGTAGTAGCTACAGAAGATTCGTGGCTCTTTAGCGTAGAGACACCCTTTAGCAATCACTGAGTGTCATGGATAAGCTTGACTCATTTAAGTTAGTTTTATCTATACTAATTCATAGCTCCTGCTCAAGAGCTAACCCTCCTATAATAACAGGATAACAGCTAAACCTTTTAAAATATGTTATGGCACACAATAATTCAACCTTACCATACACTCAAGAAATCATATGAGAGTCCTTATGTTCCCTCAACATTTCATACCAGCTGCTAGCACCCACTCTTATGTTCCCTCAGCACTCATAGCAGCTGCCAGCCCCCAACAAAAGGATGAGGGACCTGCAGAGGGATATTCTTCAAGTCTCTTACTATTTTAAAGTTTCAGAGCCACTGGAAAATTGCACAAAAAAAATCAGAAGTGATTTAATCCACACCCACACAAAATTAGGGCAGTTAAAGGTCTCGAGCAATTCAGGGTCTTTTTGTAAATTTACTTTTGATTGACATGAAGTAAAAACAATGGAAGAAGTCAACTTGGCCATCTTTGTGAAAGTGATAAGTCTTGCACTATCTGGCACTGCTGATTTCATTTTGACTAAAAGTTGATAGAAGGCAATTGTAGCTCAGTATGAAACAGCATTCATCTTGGCACCAGCCATCAGTATCAAATCTTTTTCGCTGCCCCTTGCTAGCTGTACCACTTCACTCATTCTAGAAGAATTACCCTTCCCCTTGCTAGGGTGCTATGCTGTTCCATATGGGCTACCTAACAAAGATCACAAAATGTACTGCTCAGCATTTAAACAGCAGTTCACTCTGCTTTCGCCTGACCTGTACAACCTCAATCAGAAATGAAGTAATATGCTGTGAAGAACACTGCTGGCTATAAAGTCATTCTACAGGTATTTTGTTCCTAGTTTCAGGCAGCGGGGGGGGGGGGAGGGGAATCCTCCCTTCACTATATGCTTTGGAGTTGAGATGAGGTATGCTGTATTTATTTCAGTATCTTACTATTCCCTTTAGCGGGATGCGACATTATACAAAGCACAGAAAAAGAGTAAGAAGACAAAGAAATTAAAGATACAATATAAGGAAAGGAAATAAAGCAAAAACTAGTTCATACAAATCCCATTTAGTACCTTTTCACCCTTGCAAACTGTTCTTTCTTTCACCGAGCCCATACTTCACTTCATAGATTTCCTTTTTGTTCCTACATTTTTCACCACACTCTCTTAATGGTTCTCTTCAAGTCAGTGGAGGCAGACTCTTAGTAGCGTTGGCGGGGGACAGGAGTTGGCAGAAGGTACAGCATCAGTGGGGGTTGGGGCACTGGCATTGATAGGGGGCAGACAGTGGTGAGTGTGGGTGGCAGCAGCAATGTCTCTTCACAACAGCCCCAGTGTCTCATGTGGTCCCTTGAGAAAATTAGAAAATTGAGAAAATCCTGCTCTTGAAAGTGAGATGGGCAAACTCAGCATCCTTTAATCAGGCTTCACTTGATGCTGCAAGATTAGTCTCCTGCACTGCTCTATCTGCAGGTCACCCATGGAGACCCTCTAGGTCCTGTGTACTTACTCATAAGGAGCTGCTTTCTAGATAATGTGCTGGCAATTTCTCAGCTTCGCCTTGTCCAGCCAAACTTCACAGATCCAGGCTCAATGCCTAGCCACCAATCTCTATCTCACCACCATTCCCACAATTTGAAGGCAGTCTGCCATTGCCCCACCCAGAAGTTACCCTTACCAAAGCTTTCTTTTGGTTTACACCCCTGCAAAGGTCATACATGCTCATAAAGGATTGCTCATAAAGTTATTATTTTTATGGTCTTCATAACTGTGAACAGTGGCTATATAGGGCAGTTGCTAAATGAGGACTACCTTATATCCTTATTCAGACTCATGTAGCTGCTTCAAAAGCTGCTCTCAGGGATCTCCACATTTGTTTTCACTTTTTATGCCCAAGAGAGACCTTTTTCAAAAGATTTGCACAACCCTGCCACAAGCATTTGTGTGGTCATCTAAAGCAGGGCTCTCCAACCTTGGCAACTTTAAGACTTGTGGACTTCAGCTCCCAGAATTCCTCAGTCAGCTGGCTGAGGAATTCTGGGAGTTGAAGTCCACAAGTCTTAAAGTTGCCAAGGTTGGAGACCCCTGATCTAAAGGGGGTGAAACCAATTGCTTGTGTAGTTTTTTGAGGGAAGGACAAGGCAGTGCAACTGATACTTCAGTCAACTGCTTGAATTTGGTTCTAGCATCAGTTCCACAGCGTCTTCTAAGAACAGAAAACATAAGATCTGGCTCTCATGTGGAAAACTATGATGAACAAAATGAGATCACAGAGTACCTTTGACTGCAGCTGCGCTAGAAACAATTAGAGCAGTAACAGTAAAACTCGCTTATTTGTGCTTTTCTGTTTTCCATCTCGTTTTTTATTACCTACTCCTTTGTTGACAGAAAGGTTAAGGTTCCTTTTCAAACTTAATTAGGAAGAGTTCCATAGAAAATAATGAGTGTTAAAGTAAGGGCTACTTCTTGGCAAAAGCAGCGTGTGTGCCAGCTGCCCCTGCATTAGTAATACAAAGTGACAACAATTAATAATCATTAATATTAAAATAATGCAAATTAGCTTCATCTGATACTGTAAGGCAATGACGAACAAGCACTTTTTTTCTGGTATGCATGCACACGGGTACCTCTAGAGCATCTTAAAACTAATGTATGAATGAGAAACTGGGTGCTAAGATGAGAATTTGAAATGAAAGTTAGTACAGGGGGCTGCATCTTAAAAATGTCCTAAAAGAACCTTTGTGAAACACATTTGAATTGAACATTTTAGAGCAAATGCTCTGTCTTACACATTGGAAAAAAGAACCCAAACACTAAGTACAAGCTTGATGGACATTACCTTACAGATGACCCCCACCCTGTTAAAGACCTTGGAGTTTTCATATCAAATGATCTAAGTGACAAAGCCCACTGCAACTACATCGCAGAAAAGGCTTTAAGAGTTGTAAACTTAATCTTGCGTAGCTTCTTCTCCAAAAACACTACACTACTAACCAGAGCATATAAAACATTTGCTAGACCAATTCTTGAATACAGCTCAACTGTCTGGAACCCATACCACATTTCTGACATCAATAAAATTGAACGTGTCAAGACATATTTTACAAGAAGAGTTCTGCATTCCTCTGAATACAACAAAATACCTTATGCCACCAGACTTGAAATCCTGGATTTAGAAAATTTAGAACTACGCCGCCTTCAACATGACCTGAGTTTAACTCCTAGAATCATCTATTACAATGTCCTTCCTGTCAAAGACTACTTCAGCTTCAATTGCAACAATACACGAGCAAACAATAGATTTAAGCTTAATGTTAACCGCTCCAATCTTGATTGCAAAAAATACAACTTCAATAACAGAGTTCTTAATACTTGGAATACACTACCTGACTCTATGGTCTCTTCCCAAAATCCCAAAAGCTTCAACCAAAAACTTTCTACTATTGACCTCACCCCATTCCTAAGAGGTCTGTAAGGGGCGTGCATAAGAGCACAAGTGTGCCTACCATTCCTGTCCTATTATTTCCTTTCATTATATCCAATTAATATAGTTATTACATACTTATGCTTATATATATGCTTATATATTGTATAGTTATTTCATGCTTATGCTTATATATACTGTATGACAAATAAAAAATAAATAGATTTCACTTGAGATCAGTGAATGTGAAGCAATGCGGTGGGAAACAATGAAAGAGGAGAAATAGAAGATTGCTCAAGAAGGTAAGACCCAGAGGGATCTGGGAAACATGGGGCTTTCCTACTTTTTCATCCTATCTTTTCCCAACTAAATTCTATGACTTGTTTCCTGAAAATTTTTCTAGAAATCAAATATAAGTATGCAGATAAATGCTGGAGATACAGCATCTCCCATAGCATTCCTTCCAGCTCTTGAAAGTGTCTATTGGGCATTTTCAGTATCTGGGGCAAGAAGGAAGCTTCTGTGTTCCTTTCCATCTTACTTTATGATTTATAAATGAGGAAACAGCAGTATTATTTCTGCATAGCAAGAAGATAAAAATACAAAATGGTTGTCAGTCTTCTTATTTTGTAGGCAGAGTGCCATCAGAAGTTTTGGATAAGAAATGTCGCAGATCTTGCTTATTGGCCATGCTCTTTAGGGCTGGTGGGAATCACATTCCAAAATATCTGAAGGGTACCAGATTATCTAACTCTTATTTTTCTCTGCAAATATTTTTTCCAAAGTAAATGTGGCACATAATGCATTCAAGACTGCGTTGGCAATTCTTCTTACCTTAATGTATGTGTACTGTATATGTTTCTAACCTTTGCTTTAAAAATAATTGGGAATCTAATAGATACTGTCACCTTCTTGCAAAAATCATAGGACATTTTTTGTCAATGCTCATTTTTTTATTGTTGAGACATAATTGGAAGACATCCACTACCAATGTTTACAAAGGAGAATTTTGAAGAGATTTTGTGTAGGAGAGTGAGTGTGGCTTTGTATTACCTCTCTCTTAAGTGATGATTTGCTTGAGGGGATTGGAGGCACACTTGAGAAAACTGCAAAAATGTCAAGGGATTAGATAAAATCATGATGGATTTGCTTTATGAAGATATTTCTTACTCCTGGGATCTCACTTTTAACAACTACACACCAAAAAAAAATAATACAAAAAAATACCAACCTTCTGTTGTTTGAAAAGGCTTTTTCACCAAACATCACTCCTTTTTCAGGAGCAATTTTAGTCTGTGGTTGCTGAGCATTCTACCTTGTTTGCTATTCTATCGATAAATTACACAGATTTTCTTTCTCTCATTCCCTTTGCATAAACGGTGCAGCTGGGATACTTCTCTACTTGCTCCATTATGCATGCACTCCAGAAGTGCTGCCTATGGCACATGTGTTGCACAGATGTCTGGGCTCTCAAGACACAAGGGGGCATGTACCTCAGCAACTCTAAGAACACAGGGAATAGGGAAGCCATCTTTCTTCCTTTCATTCCTAGGGAACAGCAGAAAACAGAGCAGTATCAAATTAAACAAAATGTAACATGCAGAGGAAAGAATGCTGGATCTTGCGGTTCAGACACTGACTGTCAAGTAGATAATGCTGGCAATGTTTCTGTCACAGAAATGCATTTCTGTATATAATATTAATTGTATCACCTCTTCAAAGCCATGTCAGCAAAGCACTCTGCTGGTGGGGAGAGGGAACAGGGGGAGAAAAGGTCCTAAAATAAATTTATCTTCCCCCCCCCTTTTTTTTTTGCTTTACTAGAGAATATGTAACAGTTGGCAGCGTAATACACTTTTTATTTTCATGAGTTATAGATGTGCATGGCCATCCCTGAAAAATCTGAAATAAAAACTGTATCACATTGCCAAGCCTATATATTATATTTATACCATACCAGAGGAGGCGTCTGCGAAGCAACTATGGACATAAACTTTTATTTTATCTATACTTCCTCATGTTATTAGTATAGTGTGAAAAATAATAGGATTTACTGAAGGCTATTTCTCTTGGTAGTATTATTGATATGATGTAACGCAATTGGAGATCAATAAATACCATATTGATCTTTCCATTGGATTGAACATTTGTGATGATTCCAAAGGGGAAGTTGCTTGTCAAATAAATTAGGAAAAGAGTTGAGTGAGTCCCATAAACAACCGTTTTCATGTACTGTTGTGTACATAATAGGTTATGTATAATTTATATGGACAAATAAAAGAAATTGTTACCTCTCATTTTTCACTGTGTGCAAATGTATGTTATCTAAAATTATTAAAAGATTCCATTTTTAACAAATGTGTGTATTTAGGCAGGGCATTCCCACAAGAGGGAAGCCTTACTGAATGTAACAAAATATAAAAGGTAAAGATGGTGTTGAGTTGAACTTGACTCCTGCTGAGTACATGAATACAGCCATGACATTTTCTTGGCGTCAGTTTGGAAGTGGTTTGCCCATTTCCTTTACCAGGATGTTTTTCAACCTCTCAGGATTAGAGATCTACTATCCCTAAACATTTCCCATCCAAGTACTAATTTTCAAGTCCAAACAAGAGCAGGCAGGTGCTGCCACCCACCTCCAGATAAATATGCACTGGAGTGTAGCATGATAAACTAAGCCATGATTGTGGTTAACAATCTTCTGCTTTCAGGATGCTTGTTCAGTGATTAGAATTGCTCTGTTTTTCTTCCTATATCTCAGCTTTCTTTTATTAATTTTTCTTTCTTTCTTTGTGTCCTGCCTTCACTCAAGATGACAAATTCTTTGCAGCCTAATCCCAAACCCAATTCCAGCTGTCCTTCCAAGCATATTTCTATTAGGAATGTTAACTTGCAAATCCTACACACTTCCTAGTATCCTTACCGCTTAATTGTAAACAAATATGATTCTGTGAAGATTTGGGCTACGGTGGTGAGGTGGAGGGAAAGCTAAATTTCTCACCACTTTTGTTTGCTCAGTTTTGCTCATCACAAACTCTGGAGAGTGTAAAAAACTTAGTAGTCTAGGTACCATCAAGATGAACTCAAAAATTCCACTTATTAATTCTTGATTTATTGCTATCTCTGGAAAAGAGAACACTAATCAATAAACTATTCATAACAACCTGTTACTAGTAACCCTATGCACTAAGAGTTCCTGTGTACAGGATTTAAGCATTTATCAGCTACAAGGAGAAAATAATGTAGGAGGCATTATGCACTGATTACGTATCAAAGTTTTGGCACATTGTAAACCAAGAGTGTAGGTAATAAAAATTCACAGCAGATTCCTTTTTCCAAGATTCCCTGTATAAAGATATTTATGAAAGTTTGCCACAGGTCAGGTTGCACCTTGAGACATTCGATAGTCTAGCTATGAAATGTTAGCCTTAAACCAAGAATTTTTCCTTGATGCATACCTAGAAAAAAAAAAGAGAAGAAAAGTGTCTTGGATTTTCCTACCCAGAACCAGAATTATAATATTTGACCACCCCATGTCTATCCTAAAGTATAAGATGTGGACTAGCATGAAGCATTCCACATGGGAATGAATTATCAAGAAATTCACTTTTTAGATCAGTGAAGTGAGATATCTAGTTTGTGTATCAAAATTGCCTTCCCTTGATTTGTCTTAATTTTCCTGTTACCAACAAAAGAAATACAATATGGATACATGTGCAATTCCATATAAAATCTATAATTAGTCTAATTAAACTGATTATGTAATACCTCCTTGTATAAGCTCAGGAATTTGCAGATGCTCTTAACTAATTCTAAGGGTGTATATTAGACAGAAATCAACTTGATCTCTTCAATTATTGATAGTCCTTCCTTCCTTCCTTCCTTCCTTCCTTCCTTCCTTCCTTCCTTCCTTCCTTCCTTTTATAAGTGACTAACAGTAGTAGTGTAAGATAATAGCTAATAAACTTAATTAAAATGTTTTGATGTTCCTTTAGTCTTTGCCTAAACTGATACAGAATATTAGCACAACACTCATTAGAATTATTAGCAGTTATTTATGGAAAATTATTTCAAAATAGCTAATGAAGCCCGGTTATATAGAGGAAGAAAGGATGGAAGGAAGGAAGGAAGCAAGCAAGCAAGCAATAGAAATATCCATAGGATGAAAGTTCATACTTTATCATACAATAGGCATGTATCTGAATATCTTTTCATTTCCTTCAGCAATTCAGCAACTTAGTCAGAATCTCAACATTTTTTAAAAAAAATATCAATTTCCTAAACATGACGATGATAACCAATTTAACTGAGTCCTTTGGGAGATAGGGCGGTATATAAATATAAACAATAAAATAAATAAATAAATTTTGTCCAAAACAAAATGATTGCAATCATAATCTGTTGAATAGAACATTTATTTATCAATTCTAAGTCAGATTCTATTAATAATGTCAAATTCAGCTGGGTAATGTTTGGGGTTAGCTTTTATTATAACTACAGAAGAATACACTTTTTTCTTTGTTTATGATATATTAAAACATCATATTATTTCATCTGACAGAGCAAGAACAAATGGCTATTTTTTATTATTATTCTTGTCCTTACACTGATGCAAAATTAGTTTTTAAAAATTATCTTGAAGTTGCTTTCAACTCAGTTTGGGTGTGCCTTTATAGCTAGAATATTACCCCATACTCTGGGCTCTTTATTACATCACACTAATCTAATTTAAATGCATTTTTACTGTACTTGGTTTAATGAATGTGGAATGTGTCACTATGAAATTGCACCATTAATTTGATAAATAGGACTTGAAGGTATAATTTTTTCCAGCATTGCAGACTAATGAAGCTAAAATACATATATAATAAGAAGTGTAAATAATAAATTATTCTGAGGAGCAAAAAAATTAATTAGATCTTACCACAAATTGCATCTCAATGTCAGTGGATTTGGGGGATTTTTTTTAAAGACTACTGACTTTCAAACTAGTTGAAATACAACTGCAATCTGTGAAAAAGTTTTGTGCATGATTATTACCATAATGACACATCTTCAGGAATGTGCTTAAAAAGCTACCCCTTAAATTAAATCCTGGTCATTTACTTGGGAATTACATCTGGTTAGATTCCTCGTTGATTTCATTGGAATTTACTCCTAAATAAATGTGTTTAGAATTTAACTTTGAATCCAAGTTCATAAAACTCTACACAGAAGCAATCAAATTATATCCAGCGAGTTTCCCTTGCACATTACCATCTATTTCTTGCCAAGGGTCCCATAGATCAACCTATGCACACTAAACCATATTATACCATAAGGAGCACAGTTACAAACTGAGGAAAATGCCCTTAGCAAGAAAAAGGGTTAATTTATCTTGACAAATTAAGAGATTATGAAATGAAGATGAAGATATTGTTAAGCATGCCACTCTGTTGTCCTCTACAATAGCTGGTAAAAAGGGCTTGGAGAAGACTAGTATATAGCCTTGGCACATGAGCCTTTTGTAGCAAATCACAGTATAAATCTGTATCTGAAATCAGATACCCTTTTATAAGATATCATAGTATATATTTTTGTTTTTGCCTCAAGCTCTATGTTTTGACTATAGCATATGATTTCACTTGGTTGCTCAATCAATTTGGTTGATTGTAATCCTTGAGAAATAAATTATGCCGTTTCCAAAGAAATACAATATAAATCACAAAAGGAAGTGATAGAAGCAGTTAGTGTCGTATAGTGTTGTTGTTGTTGTTGTTAGTTGCAAAACTGTGTCCAACTCATCACAACCCATGGACAACGTTCCTCCAGGCCTTCCTGTCCTCTACCATCCTCTGAAGTCCATTTAAGCTCATGCCTATTGCTTCAGTGACTCCATCCAGCCACCTCATTCTCTGTCGTCCCATTCTTCTTTCCCCCTCAATCTTTCCTAGCATTAGATTCTTCTCCAGTGAGTCCTTCCTTCTCATTAGGTGGCCAAAATATTTGAGTTTCATCTTCAGTATCTGGCCTTCTAAAGAGTAGTCAGGGTTGATCTCCTCTAGGACTGACAAGTTTGATCGCTTTGCAGTCCAAGAGACTCACAGGAGTCTTCTCCAGCACCATAGTTCATCTAGTTAGTGTAGTATGGGTGCAATATTATCCATAAAAAGTACAGTGATAGCTAGGAAAATTTCCTCCTCAATTGATCCCTGCAAGTGATCAGGCCAATCTGGGGATCAAATAAAGGTTATCTTCTCTGTATTTTTTTACAGCAAACCTTCATACTCCCAACCTATTTGACAAACAATTAAGAACACTGGAGCGAATTAATTGCATAGTATAATGCTTAGAATAATACTTTTTTTCAGCAACCTGGACCAATAATTATAATTGTATCTGCCTAGTAGTTTCTTTCCAGTCTATAATTTCATGTGATGTGTTTTAGGATTTTGCAAGCGATGCTTTTATTCTGAAATACCCAGATTTTTTTTTTACAGTACTATACATTAGTTCTGAAAAATGCACTACCAGATCTCTCTCTTAATTTTAATTTAAGGTGATAGTCTTCCTTCAGGAAGTATTTTCCATCAATGTATTTTCAGAAGTAGGGATGAAAGGTGATTATGGAGTATGGATATTTCCTTGATTGGTCTTCTGTTCATTCAAATTCATTAAGTACTTCTCTTGTTATATTATAATCTGCTGTTGAATTTGGTAAATGAAAAAATGACAGTACAATTTTGTATTCTAAATGCAGTGCTAAGAATGGAAAAAAGTACTTATACGTAGCTTCCTAGGAAGAGGAAAATAAAGCCTCTGTATAAATTATTTGCAGAAGCAAACATGTCCCTAAATTAGATTTTTGCTAGTGCATTACACACTGCAACTTTTGCTACTGCATAAAATGGGGAAGTAAAGTTAGTAAATGCAAGCTAATACATTTTGTCATTTAATTGCAAAGGTCTCAGCAGTGAAAGCTGGTAATTAAAGCAAGTGGGGAAAAATGAGAGACAAGTATGTGCACTTGTATAATTCAGCATATTGTGTCTAAAATCAATTACATTGGTCTACCTGATTTCCCTCCATGCCCTACAAACATTTCTTTGTTCCTGAAGCAATTCAGAAATGACAACCCACCCAGCATAAAAACACTCAGGAACCGAACTTAACATGCAGAGTTTTACCTACCATTTCATCTGTCTGCAGCTGGGCATTTATGAATAGTCAGCCAGCTAAACTATTCTTTGACCATTCAGTTATTAGTGGAAGGACCCTGGGAACAAAAATGTCGTCTTTTTTTAAAAAAAGTATACTTTTATTTTCTTTTTCAAACCCACAATTTAAGATTTCGATTTTCTGTTGCTTGACTTGCAGCCAAAAACTCTGACGTGGCATCGGCTTGGTTGCCAGATAATGCATTAAGGCTTACCAAGAGGTAAACATAATAATCTTCATTAAACCTTTTCAGTGAAGCCACCTCCTGCTTCTTCAGGTGGAGAAAGCCTTTGACAAGAAACAGTTGTAGATCTGTTTGGTGCCTTTTTCTTCTTCGCAGGAACCCAGTGAGGAAGAGATGAGTGGCAGCTTTTTTTTTTAAAGGGGGGGCAAGTTAGGTAAACATAAAAAGGGGGCTGTCAGAGTTCCTTTCCTAATAGCAAAGTTTTTTCAGCAATAAATCACAATTCAGTCAATGCCATTAGTTTTGAGGCATTATATCCCTCATTAAAGTGCATAAACAATTATATTTACTGAAGGTAATGTACTGTGTAGTGTATTATAACGATGCTCATTAACATATGTAATCATCATTTGAATGGGCTTTACTACAATGTAAACTGATAATGGCATGATTACCCACTGGGTTATTAACTTTTCAGTCCTACGATAATAAAAGGTGAAGCAAGAAATGGAAAGCACATACACATTGGCCTCCGTGTGTGATTTATGGGCCTCTCCACTGAGCTATGAACACAGGTACCCATCATTTGGGGACTGGTTCTTTATTGCACATTGAACTTGACAGAATAATAAAGATAATGGAGTAGCTTTGGGTGAACATTGGGAGAAAAAGAGTCCTATTTGTAAGGAATGCACCACAGCAAACTGAGAGTCCCAAAAGGAAAACTTCTCTGTCTGCCTGTCTCTGCCTTCCTGGCTAGCTGTAGTTAGATATCTGTATAATTGCTGTCAGCCCTGAATTAGGAACATCGCTGATCCTTCCTCTTTCTTCCCAAGAAACCAGGCACAAAATTAAGAAAATAACAGAACTGGTCCAACATCTACCCCTTTGTCAGTAGGACATGTCCAATCTTATATATTAGCCTTCTGAAAATCAACTGTAATGTGATCTGGAGAGTTGACAAAGGCACAATGTGATTTGTTTATGACCTGAGTTTTGAGGGCAAACAAATTTGATTCCAGTCACTTTAAGATTTGATTCAAAGAAATGTGTGTCCATAGGTTTAACGGAAGCATCAAATTGTCTGAGGCTGCTTCATTTTTCCTGCAAATAGCAGGTCTAGTAGACTTATGTTATGTTTTTGCTGCGTATCTTCAAAAATCTTTTTGAAAGATTTTTTTCTTGTACTTATTTTTAGATGAAAGAATCAGAAGAATGACCAATGATGCCTCTTCAGAGACAATGTATTTATTTTATTTTTTTATTTGTTGAGTACATATTAGATAATATATATAAGCATAAGCATGAATTGAATACATAAAAAGAATACAATTAAAGGGAACATTAGGATAGGGATGGTAGGCATGCTGGTGCTTTTACGCACACCCCTTACAGAGCTCTTAGGAATGAGGTCAATACTAGACAGTCTAAGATTAAAATTTTGGGGATTTTGGGATGAAACCACAGAGTCAGGTAGTGCATTCCAGGCCTTGACCACTCTGTTGCTGAAGTCATATTTTCTGCAATCGAGTTAGGTGCGGTTTACCTTAAGTTTGTATCTATTGTGTGCTCGTGTATTGTTGTGGTTGAAGCTGAAGTAGTCACTGACAGGTAGGACATTGTAGCAGATGATTTTATGAGCTATGCTTAGGTCATTCTGAAGGTGGTGTAGTTCTAAATTTTCTAAACCCAAAATTTCAAGTCTGGTGGCATAAGGTATTTTGTTGCGAGTTGAGGAGTGGAGGACTCTTCTTGTGAAATATTTCTGGACACGTTGAATTGTATTAATGTCCGATATGCAATGCGGGTTCCAGACAGACAAGCTGTATTCAAGAATTGGTCTAGCAAATGTTTTGTATGCTCTGGTTAGTAATGTAATATTACCAGAGAAGAAGCTATGCAAGATGAGGTTTACAACCCTTAATGCCTTTTTGGCAATGTTGTTACAGTGAGCTTTGGCACTTAGATCATTTGATACGAGTACTCCACATGTAGCCATGTGGCCTCTGACCTTTATGTATGTGGGTCCCAGAATAGTTGGGATAGACGATTGACAAGTCTGGCCTTCCTGGGAAGGACCGCTCAACACTGAACTCTCTTTTAAGGTAGAGATGATGAGAGGACCACAAGATAGTCTCTTATGGTTCAATAGAATATGAGGGTTTTTTTTATTTCCTTTCTTCATTTGCTTGCATTATTATTATTATTTTATTATTTATTTGATTTTTATACCGCCCTTCTCCCGAAGGACTCAGGGCGGTGTACAGGCAAAAATAAAACAGATAATACAATATACAATTTAAAATGCAGATTAAAAAACTTATTTTAAAATTAGCCTGATAGGTTAAAATATACTAGACTAAAAACCCCATTTAAAATTAATTAATAAAAATTTAAAATTAATAAAATTCAGTTCAAGCCAGCCCCGCGCGAATGAAAAGATGTGTCTTCAGTTCGCGACGGAATGTCTGAAGGTCAGGTATTTGGCGTAAACCTGGGGGAAGCTCGTTCCAGAGTGTGGGAGCCCCCACAGAGAAGGCCCTTCCCCTGGGGGCCGCCAGCTGACATTGTTTGGCGGACGGCACCCTGAGAAGTCCCTCTCTGTGAGAGCGTACGGGTCGGTGGGAGGCATGTGGTAACACAGGCGGTCCCGTAAGTACCCAGGCCCTAAGCCATGGAGCGCTTTAAAGGTCATAACCAACACCTTAAAGTGCACTCGAAAGGCCACAGGTAGCCAGTGCAGTCTGCGCAGGAGCGGTGTTACGTGGGAGCTACGCGTAGCTCCCTCTATCACCCGCGCAGCTGCATTCTGCATGTCATCCATTCCCACAGGCTTTAGTCAGCTAACCATGTAAACATATTAAAATATGTCAGATACATATAAATCTAAATACATCAAAGAAACAAACACCAAGAAATACAAATGTCATATACCCTGCAATCCAGCTTTCAAATTATAGAATATCTCCTATACAAAGCAGCATAGTGAGATTTTCAAAGGTTTCCTGAAGGCCAGGAGATATGATGTTGTTCAAAAAATTTACTGAGAAAAAGTTCCAAGGGTAGGGACAGCTATAGAGAATGAAATTGGCCCCTTTGGCGAAGCATTTCCCTTTACTAGTTTGGGTGAGATCCAGAGCAGATAATCAGAGTTTGGCCTTTTCTGGACAGGAATCAGACAAATGATCATGGGCAACTTCTGGATGATGTTTTGCTGTCTTTGATCACTGATGTTTGTGAACATCAGAAAGGTTGGCATTGCCTGGCCCTCTTTGTCAGCTGCCATCATCACTGATAGAATTCAATTGGTTTAGGGTGAAGCTAGTTTAGCAGAAACAGAAGTACAATGCACAAAGATCAGTAGGCACAAAGAAAGTTGTTGATATAGAAAAAGTGGCATTTGAATATCCATTCCCTCCTAGTCATAAAAACAGAAAAGGTCAAGCTAGGAAATATTAGCTTAACCCGTATTTGCTCCTTACTGAGACCCTTAAACCTTCCCCGGTTTTAAAGAATGTAATATTATCTGATCTAAGAAAACATAATCAGAGACATTGAGTTTTGCTTCCAGTTGTATTCATAGGATCACTACAGAAGAATAACACCCCATTAGTACAAGGGAGAGCAAAGTTAAGGCCCATTAACTTTAAAGAATGTAAAAGCTAAGAAAGTGAATGAAGCTCAAAGTAATATTAAGTTATTAGCACAGAAGAGACTGATGGGCCTAGAGTTTAATAAGTTATAAAACTAATTAGCTGGTTACTCATATCAAATTCAGAAAACACATCACAGAATTCAGCGGTATTCTCAATACATGAAAGTGAACCTGCAGTGATGTATATTGCCACTAAAAATTCCAGAACCACAGAAAAGGCAATGAATTTGTGCCACTTGCTTGCTATTTACTGCTTTGACACTGGCTCTAGCTCTGATGTGTGATTTTACTGATTTTATATTGTATTTAAACTCACACATTACACACATTCAAGCCATTTTAGAGAGTACTGAGTTCAATATGATAGAGTGCCAGTTAAATTTGTTGTCCTAGATATCCAAGGAAGGTCCTATTATTACATTCTATAGGGCTTATTCTGAACTACATAAATATCATAACTTTTTAATATTCTGTTTGTTTCATTCTACATATTTGCTTTCTGAACTCCTCAAAATGAGTGCATACTGTATGTCAGTTACAGGTGTAAGTGAGGAGTCCTCCCACACAAGTAGAAGTCTGTGTGATGTTTGGTTTTAACTGATTCTTTATAACACAACCAAATTGTAAAGTGTGGCCAAATTGGGCAGTTGAAAGTCATCACATAGTCATTAATTTTAAAGGAGTTACTTTATACATATCACTGTGATTTGATAATTCCTATTCTACAGCTCTTCTGAAAAAGCAGTTAGCAAGATAGGATGAATTACACGGTCCATTGTGGACTGCTGAAGATAGATACTAAATATACTTACTGTTTAAACCAGTTTGATCTAGTGTGAAGCCATGAGGCTAGAAACCAAGAGACTGAGAGTTCTAGTCCCACTTTAAACATGAAAGTGTTTCACCCAGTCACTCTCTCTCAGCCTTATACACCTAACAGGTTTATTGTTATTTTTGTGAGGATATAGGAAGAAGGAGTATTTTTTATTTTTTTTATTTATTAGAAAATTTATATTGCCACCTATTTGTACATGGTGACTCAAGGCGGCTTACTTTAAGCATGTTTGCCACCTTAATTATTTATAAAAATAACTTGCAGTTATTCAGGTTTTGCATAAGGTACAAGAACAGCACAGAATCATAGTCATAGTCTGGGAAAAGACACAGCTGCTTTAAACAGTTGTAGACTTACCAGTCTGCAGTAATATGCAGTAATATGTGTAATAATAATAATAATAATAATAATAATAATAATAATAATAATAATAATAATAATAATAATAATAATAATAATAATAATATTTTAATTTGTATACCGCCCTTCTCCCGAAGGACTCAGGGCGGTTTATAGCCAAGGTAAAAAACAGTAAAGACACATACAACACTAAAAACATACATTAAAAAACTTATTAAATTTGGCCCAATTTTTAAAATACAATCAATCCCAATAAAAATTAATAAAAATTAAAACCCATAAAATCGACTAAAAAATTAAAATTCAAGCCAGTCCAGCGAGACGGAATAGATAAGTCTTAGGTTCACGGCGAAAGATCCGAAGGTCAGGTAGTTGTCGAAGTCCAGGGAGAAGTTCTCATACTTCAAAATACCTTTTTCTGAATTATTAAGTGCCACATAGCTAATTATTTACTCCCCCCTCCCCGCTTTCAGCTATAAGGCTTTTATGGGGAAGAAAAAACATTTTTAAAAATCTATTAGTCCAATATTGCAATTTTAAAAATCTTCAGTCAGCCTCTGAAAAGCTGATCTATCCTGTGCTTCTAACCCTCTAGAGAATTTCAAAATGCTTTGACTACAATTATGGCTGTTCATTAAGTTATGGTCTAACAGAGATCTGGAATCAATTAAGAAATTCGTTCTATAGAAGAATATAGGATGCAATACCTTGATCAAAAATGCAGAGCATGTAAGCAATTGGATAAAACATAAGTATCCCTTTTTGCACTGAGGTAAATTATACTTTATTATCTTGCTACATTATCTTCATGCAGATATCCAAGTTTTGCATAGGACAGAAGTTGTTTCTGCTTAAATGGGATATAATAATTCCCTCCAGCATTCCTTCCAATAGAATTAGAAGAGAAGAGGGGCATATGCAGGTCTGGTACATTTCCTAACAGCCTTACTGCAGAGCTTCTTCATGATTTGTGCTAAAATTGCCACTGTCTTTAAGGAATATATTAATTCCAAGTCTACAGACTCCTCAGTTGTGAAGTTGATAAAATGTAACAGTAGCTTTTCCCATCTGACATGCTTTGGAGCCAGACTAGCTAGGTTGAGAAAGGAAAAAAATAAATTAAAAACTCACAGAAAGCCACAATGCCAAACTTCTTTTTTGGTTTTGTAACATTGCCATAAAAACTATAGGTTTTCAGTCATAAGGAGCTTAAGGATGTATTTATCTTCATTTGTAAGCTTGATTTCATTGTAAGAATAAGAATGCTAATTAGGAACAGGATATCTTTTTGTAGGCGAGAAACTGCATTCTTCCTTCTCTACTTCTGTTCTTTCTATCTTCTTTCTCTTCCTCTTCTCAGGAATATTGGGCTAAATCAATATATGGTCTAACTCTGCTGGAAAAATGGCACAACAAGGGGTTTTCCCCCATAGAAGCTAGCAAATATAGATGCTATTTTTCTCACTACTAAACTTTTAAACTCATTAGCAATGGAGAATTCTTATCCAGTCATTTAAATTTTAAAAATACATGATTTTTAACATGTATAAACAAAAGACAACAATGGTCACAGAAAGTTAAAAACATCTACTTTACACAGGCTATTCTGCAGGCCCTACATTTTTATTTTATTTTATTTTATTTATTAGAGTTATATAGCCTTTTCCCATAGGAAAAAAATTAAGTGTACACAGTACTTCTGAAAGCTTATTCTCACAACTACAAGATCATCACAAATATCCTGTACTGAGAGGTAATGACTGACTTAACTTCACTCATTGGGCTTTCATTTCTCAAGATGAACTTGATTTTAAATTTATCCAATTCTAATCCAACACATTAAGCATATGGACTCTCTTTTGATATAACTTTAATTGAGGTGAAACTACACAAACTTTGCTTAAATGTGATTCCACCTGATATTATGTGGAAACCTGTAACCAAAACATATTGAAAAAACAGATTTTAAAGTGCTTAACAGGGCAACGTAACTTAACAGTAACAGAGTTGGAAAGGACCTTGGAGGTCATCTAGTCCAACCCCTGCTCGCGCAGGAGAACTGTACTAGGGATTCAAAGCACCGACCTTTCTGATCAACAAGCTTAGTGTCTTAGCCACTGAGCCACCTAGTCAGGCTGCTTAAATGATGACAAATGGTTGAATACTTAATTGTAACTTTGTTCGAGCATCACATCGCTATTTGACCATTCAACAGCTGATGTCAAAATTCACAATTCACAAAATTCACAATAAGAACATGTTCTCACAAGATATCAGAAGAAGAAGTAGTAATGTCTTCCTCAAAGGAGTTCTTGTTCTTCAAAGGAGTTCTTGTAAGAAGTAATGTTTTCCTCAAAGGAGTTTTTGTACTGTACTTTATAGGCAAGAATTGCTAAGTTTTCCTCCCACTTGAACAACAACCAGCTAGGCAGTGAAGCCGATACAAGTTCTAACAACTCTGGGAGTCAGATGAAATAGCCAGAGATCTCCAAGTACAAAAAACCTATACAGTAATCAGGCCTGTGTCCAGGTAATCCTTTCTAGGATATGAGGCAAGACTTCTGGCAGCTAGTCAGAGTAAAGATGTTATTTCCAGTTGGCCAGCATCAGATCCCAGGCTAGAAATCACCCACCCTAGAGGAGCTGTTACACAGCTGCTCCTTTGAGGATGAGTCCTTCATAAATTCCATCAAAGTAAAGCAACTAAAGCTCTGCTCTACATGTATCCTGTCTTAATACTTTACCAAAGGACAGCATTTAGTTCTTTCTTTGTCCACTGGATCTTTATTCCACCTGAAAGGAGCATATACATAGCACTCCCTTCCTCAGTTTATCCACATAACACCAATCCTATGTGATAGGTTAGAACAGAGGTGTTCAGGTTTGGCTTGAATACTTCAGCACCCAGAATTCCCAGTTAGTAGAGCTGGCTGGGGAATTCTGGGGTTGAAGTCTGCAAGCTTAAAGTAACCAAGCCCTGGATTAGAATAAGAAGTAGGCCAAAATTAACTACAAAACAGCATCTCCTAAGGGAGCAATTCAATCTTGGCCTCCCCAGGCCTAATCTTTAATCATTAAATCATGTTAGTTCTCCAACAAAAGATGCTTTTAAAAAAAAGAGACTGGCTTTGGAAATGGAAGCTAGGTACAAAAGAAGAGAGAGGGCTTATTGTAAATTATGAGGAATAGTCCCACAGATTTAATAAACCTTGGCTTGAGTTGGCTCCTACCAACTCAAGAGCAACTACTTTTAACTTAATTTTAAACCTTGACTTTGTGTTGGAATGGTCAAAAAATTGGCAACTCCAAATCTCAATCAACAAATGCTCTGTTTTACACATTGGCAAAAGGAATCAGAACACAAAATACAAACTGAGTGGACATGTCCTTGTAAATGATCCTCACTCTGTCAAGGACCTTGGAGTACTCATATCAAATGATCTACAGTAAGTGCCAAACTCATTATAACAACATCGCCAAAAAGGAATTAAGGGTTGTAAACCTAATCTTGCGTAGCTTCTTCTCCGGTAATATTACATTACTAACCAGAGCATACAAAACATTTGCTAGACCAATTCTTGAATACAGCTTGTCTGTCTGGAACCCGCATTGCATATCGGACATTAATACAATTCAACGTGTCCAGAAATATTTCACAAGAAGAGTCCTTCACTCCTCGACTCGCAACAAAATACCTTATGCCACCAAACTTGAAATTTTGGGCTTAGAAAATTTAAAACTACACTGCCTTCGGTATGACCTAAGCATAGCTCAATGTTCTACCTGTCAATGACTACTTCAGCTTCAACCACAACAATACACAAGCACACAATAGATACAAACTTAAAGTGAACAGCTCCAAACTGGATTGCAGAAAATATGACTTCTGCAACACAGTGGTCAATGCCTGGCATACACCTCCTGACTCTGTGGTTTCATCCCAAAATCCCCAAAATTTTAAACTTAGACTGTCTAGTGTTGACCTCACCCCATTCCTAAGAGGTCTGTAAGGGGCGTGCATAAGAGCACCAGGGTGCCTACCGTCCCTGTCCTAATATTCCCTTTAATTGTATTCATTTTATGTATTCAATTCATGCTTATGCTTATATATATTATCTAACATGTACTCGACAAATAAATAAATAAAAATAAATAAATAAATATTGGAGGCCACATAGCTCTCTTTAATTCAGTCGGTGAATGAGAAACAAAAATATTTCTGCTTGATTGTATTCACCCATGCTAACATTCCTGTCCCCAATAGGTTTTTTTGAGCATTTAGTTTAGCTGCTTTTTCCAAAATAACAATGAATTCTTAAATTAAGATGCCAGAGCAATATCCAGGGAAAACATAAGGCACATGTTTGTTACTGACCCCCAAATATCTTAAGCTTTACAATATATGAGTGGGGAAACACAGAGACACACATAGACAGCATTTTCAACAATGCATACCTCCAAGCAAAATTGTGTGAGGGAGTTTCACAGCTTTGGAAAGTTGGTCATTTATAGCCTGCTGCTGTCTATAAACACTGTTACTAATTATGCTAAGCAGGGATGATCCTGATAAAATTAATTATGAATATTAATAAATATGTTACTAAAAGAAATTTGGAAACATATTATGGAAATGCCTTCAAATTATAATATTTGAATGTTGCACTTAAATTGCCCAGACAGCTGTGAATACAGGTAACTTGCCCACTGGCATAGATTGAATGTTTTGCTAGCCATAGGAATGTTTTCATGTTGTTTGTTCACTTTACATATACAATAACCCTAACAGAATTTCCAAATGACATATAATGCACAGAACAGATTTTTAAAAATAACAAGGCAACATCTTGATATTGCCGTGCCTCTTGACAGTTGTTCATCTTGTTTTTCAAAGTTTCAAGGCAAACTTAAGAGCTCTGCTTGAAAGGTACAGTGGGCTTGGTATAATTACCACAGCTGCCACAGATGGCTCATTTTAACAAGAGACCCTAGGTAAACCTACTTGTTTAGCCTGCGGCATAAACAGAAAATTTTTCCTCTTAAACAAGTGGATTTGGGTTCTGCCGAGATGAAGCTCAAATCTGCTTGCTAAGTTGAGTCGTTAAAAGGATTCAAAGGCTGTTGAAGAAAAATGGGTCAGTTCAAAGTTCATATTCTAAAATGTGCATTCGGGCCCCCAAGATTAGAAAGTGTTTAAGAAATCAGAGCTTATTTTGGTTGCAAACTAATCAATTTCATTCATCTTATTTTGCAACGGGTCACTCCTCCTATCCTAAAACTAAGAAAGGGGGAAAATCTTGCAGGGCATTTTTGTGCTGGTGTCTAAAATACAAGGTTTGCAGCCAATCACAACAATCAAGAAGAGGGCCGTGAAAATATTTACAGACCCCTCGCATCCTGGACATAAACTGTTTCAACTCCTACCCTCAAAACGACGCTATAGAGCACTGCACACCAGAACAACTAGACACAAGAACAGTTTTTTCCCGAAGGCCATCACTCTGCTAAACAAATAATTCCCTCAACACTGTCAGACTATTTACTGAATCTGCACTACTATTAATCTTCTCATAGTTTCCATCACCAATCTCTTTCCACTTATGACTGTATGACTATAACTTGTTGCTGGCAATCCTTATGATTTATATTGATATATTGACCATCAATTGTGTTGTAAATGTTGTACCTTGATGAACGTATCTTTTCTTTTATGTACACTGAGAGCATATGCACGAAGACAAATTCCTTGTGTGTCCAATCACACTTGGCCAATAAAAATTCTATTCTATTCTATTCTATTCTATTCTATTCTATTCTATTCTATTCTATTCTATTCTATTCTATTCTATTCTATTCTATTCTATTCTTTACTGATATTTATTGAAGAGAAAGGAGGAACAACAACAACAACAAAAGAGAGAAAGATAAGGGAAAATTGTTGTCATAAATGATAAATACGATAAATATTGAACATATTTTTCATTATTTTCCCTCTTATAATATCTCAAAAGACTGATTTCTCCTTGATATTCACTCAAAAATCTCTGTTTCAAACTTTCTAATTTTTATATAATTGATATTAGCAGGGTTGGAACTGGATGCAATTCATATAGTACAGCAGACCAAATTTAGTCACAGAAAAATTAAGTCACATGGTTTTCAAATGCTTATTTGACATTTGCTTTGCCTGATGATAAGGATAATTATCTAGGCTCTTTGATCCAGCAGAGTCTGATCAATATTTCTTGGGGATTCTTTAGCTAAGATTCTTGTTTTTAGCAGTGGGTTAGTCTGTGGCTGCTCCAATTGTACGCTACCAAGATCTGAATGATTTTGGCCTTAGGGGTGGGTAAAGAGTTTTCCCAGACAAATATTTTATCTTAACCTCCCCATCCTCGTTCCAAAGTTTCACAGTATTGTCTAGTCAGTTATACCTCATCTGTGTTTTCCCCACCTCTTTTTCTGTTTCTTACTTTATGTTAAGGGTGAAATGAAAGAATAGTCTATAGCAGAGATGGCGAATCTTTTCGGCACCGAGTGCCAAAAAGGGAGCATGTGTGCCCTAGTCTGCGCCACAACCTGGAAAAGGACCTGCCCAGGGTACATGCGCACGCCCAAAAATGAACTTTCCAAGTTTCCAACACACGAATGTGCAACGGCCAGCTACTCTTTTGGGTTTCTGGTGTGCATGTGCACCAGAAACCGGAAAAGGAACAGGTGACACCGCATGTACCAAGTGAGATGGCTCCATGTGCCCCTTCGGGCATGTGTGCCACAGGTTAGCCATCACAGGTCTATAGTATCTCTTGACTGATACTGTTAACTCTCCATCTGTGGTTATAAAAATACCTGATTAAAAGGAAATGGTAAGGAAATAGTTTTAAAAGTACTGTTTAATTACAACTAGTCCCTAACTTTTTAACTGCTGTGTTGTATAATTTTCATGTTTTCTTGTGAACTATCCAGAGTCATGTATAATATTCTGTTTTAATAATTTCAGTTGACTTTTTAGGTACATATTATAACAATTTAAAATCAAACTTATTATTTCATCCTGAACTATTCAGAAAGAAGCCATATTACTAAAAAGAAAATAAACAATAAAAACTAAAAAGAAAGGAAAAGGTAAAGGAAGAAAGCTTAAAACAAAGCAATCATGCAAAAATATATTTAAGCAAAAAATTACAATACCACAATATCTACTTTTTTACAATAGTAAAAAGACCACTATAAATATTTTTTTAAAATACAAGTTGAACTAGACGGGACAGAATCTTATTATGCAGTCTTGTTTCTCTGCCAATAAAGAGTCAGTTCAAAGGCTAAAAGTTGGCATCTTTAGCCAACTTTTCAAGTCTGCTACACATAATTCTTTCCAAAAATACATCTTCAGAATTTCTGCAAAACATTCATATCCAAACCTCTCTATCTCTATAATGTTCTTAATTTTATATTTTTTTAAAATTTACTTTATGCTGCCAGTAACAATTTTTAATATTTTTTTAATTTTTATGTTTAGAATAGAATAGAATAGAATTTTTATTGGCCAAGTGTGATTGGACACACAAGGAATTTGTCTTGGTGCATATGCTCTCAGTGTACATAAAAGAAAAGATACGTTCATCAAGGTACACTGTATTTATTTGATACAGTGAAGAAAACATAAAATGAAAATCCAAATAACCTTATTTAATCAAATTATCTAGCAACTTCAAATGGGATAGTAGGCTTTTATTATGTCTTCATTCTGCATAACTAATATATTTAAACCACATGAGACAAAAATCTTCTGCATTACCATGATATTGATGTCTAATTGAATCCATCCACCTTGTTGCTATTTATCTTTATTTTATTTTTTTATTTTTGTCACACAGTACATATAAGCATAAGCATGTAATAACTATACAATATATAAGCATATATATAAGTATGAGTATGTAATAACTATATTAATTGGATATAACGAAAGGAAACAATAGGACAGGAACGGTAGGCACGCTTGTGCTCTTATGCATGCCCCTCTTTTTCTCTTTCTTTAACTCTGTTTCTTTAATTCTTTAACCCTTTGCTGTTTACAGTCTTCTCCAAAGAGCTAGGTCTTATATAATCTGCCCTAAAGTGTGATAATTTGAACCTGGGTATTTATGCTTCCAATGACAACTCTGAATTGATTGTTCGATGACCCATTTGTTTCTTTCCTTGAATGATGTTTTAATGTAGCTGCTTAAAACCTCTGTAGATTTTAAACAGAGTTTGATTTACTTATATATGATTATTAGAAGATTATTTAACTCAAGCATTTTTGCTTAGGCTAATGATCTTGTTGAATTACTGCTTCTGAAGTTGTATAGTTGTTGGGAGCTTTGAAGGAATCAATGGACACTCCTAAATTGGCAGAAGTACTTTTATAAGAAATTATAGAAGTTTATAAAATTGATGTTAAATATTGATGCATAAATTTTTATACACACACACACACACACACACACACACACATATATATATATATTGATGATGATGATATATAATGAGCTTGTGTGCTCTGTTTATGTGAGTTAGCGGAAGGCAGAAATATTGTGAAATCAATATATATTTTGATTTTAGAACAAGGTTTATAAAATATAGCATTCCATTTCATGTAAACTGAAAGTTTCATAGAACATTTAATGAAGTTAGATGAAATTGCCTTACTGTTAGAAGTACAGTTCAGAAGTCATGTAGTGGTCTGGACTTGTCCACTATTTTGACTTTGGTTTGAAAGTCGCAGGATTGTTAATATGATTTTAGGCCTATCATTGCTCATTATGTACACATATGTTCCATTTGGCTATATTCCTAGCATTTAGAAGCTATCATCAAAAACTGTTGGTCTTTTTCTGCATGAAGGTTGGAAAAAAGAATGATTGAACAAAATCTGAGGATCAACTGTAAACTAGCAGAGGATAATTGATATGTGTGGTCTGCTAGCATTTGAACTTTTGGGCAATCTGTTCAAAATTTTGGAGCTATGTTGTATTTTTATTTGTTACTCTAATGAAATAAATATATTTAAAATAATATTATAGTTATCTGACTTTTCATGACCATGTTCTCCTTGAACTGAATTGCTATGTCATTAGTAAGGAGAAGATATTGAAGAAGCACCTATAGGATAAAGTAGTATTTGGATTGGAAAGGAACATGCTTTCTGAATAGCATAGATGAATGCTAGTTGAACTAGATGATCCTGAAGATACCCAAGTTGTACCTAAGCTGTAAAGAATTTTGTACATCAAAACTAGCAACTTAAATTGTACCTGGAAGCCAATTATCAATCAGTGTAGGGTCTGAAAATTGGGACTTGTGTGCTCTTAATGCCAAGGGGACATAGGCCACCATATTCTTGACAAATTGTAGGGGTCCTTGGTGCTCTCTGAGCTTGCTTGTTTTCTTGCAGACATTTCATTACCCAAACTAGGTAACATCATCAGTGCTAGTCTAGATCTGCAAAAAACCCAAGCAAGCTCAGAGAGCACCAAGGACCCCTCATGTTAACCCTGAGCTACAACTATTCTCCTTTATTAGGACCACTTGTAGTTTCAGGGTAATTATTATGAACAATCCAATGTAAAAAGTGCTGCAATCGTCTAATTAGATGGCAATGAGAACATGACTCAATGTAGGCAAGTCTTCCTGCATTAGGTAAGGCTGCAACTGATGCACCAGCTCTGGCTTCAACGTCTACTTCCTGTTCAAGCCGTGAGTCCCATCTTACTTGGATTCAACTTTAGGATATTTTCTCCCATCCAGGCTCCAGGTCCTTGGAAAGAACACTGAGAAACTTTGAGAGGGAGACTTAGCTTGTAGCAGCTGAGGATAGTCTCATCTGCATCCAACCCAATAACTGAGTCTCCTTGGCAAGATAGGCAGTATAGAAGTCTAATAATAATTACATGAATAAATAAATAAATCGACTTAAGGAGGCTAAGTTATTTCTTCATTTTTACACACACACACACACACACACATATATACTCATCATGCTGTTCTTTTTTGTAGCAAGAAATGTTATGACAAGTATAGGTAAGAGCAAGAAAAAAGCCAAAGGATCTGAGGTATAAAAGAAGAAAAAAGAAATAAATACAGCTAAATTTAGTTGACATTAAACCATTCACTATACCTGTCTATACATTTGCATGTTTGAAAGCCATCCTTCCTCCTACTTTGTTCATACATTGCTTCATGCACTGCCTTTTGTCCTTTAAACCCTTAGCAAATTGCTTTTCAAGATGTCAGCAGTTCCCTCTAAACCAGGGGTATCCAAACTTAGCCCTTTGAAGAATGGTGGACTTCAACTCCCAGAATTCCCCAGCCAGCATGAGCTATAAACATAAGCACGTTGCTTGCTGGGGAATTCTGGGAGTTGCAGTCCACCATTCTTCAAAGGGCCAAGTTTGGACACCCCTGCTCTAAACACTTTTCCTTGCCTTCTACTTCATCTTAACCCATTCACTCGCATATTTGTAATTCAGTCTTCTACTTCTTCACTTTGTATTTGAGTCATGTGCTGTGTAGGCTGCTATTTAAATCAGTTTAAGAAATATTCAACTACATTGATTCAATCACCATTCATTTTTTACCTATCTCTACCTGTTTATCATACCTACTTCTGAAATACCTACACCCATTGTATCAAATGTACTTCTAGATTTGTCCTGATGTAGCCTACTATCACTTTCATGACATGGAAGTTTCTATTTCAACAAATATTCCTTCTTCATAATAGTCCATATACTATTATTACTTGCCTAGCAATTTATGTTCACTTCAACAATTCTCCATCTATTTTTCTATAAATTTTCTACTGAGATTCACAAATAAATCTGCTAGTTTTTCCCCATTTATGAATAACTATCATTTTCTCCATCAGTACTATACTACACATGCTGTTTTCACAGACAAATTAAACAATATTTTCAACTAGGCCATAAACAAACTATATTTGTATTTTAATCTTTCTTCATCATTGTTCAACATTCTCTAATTTATGCTCTTTACCATTTAGTCCTCCTACATTTTCTTTCACCATGTTCCATATTCCAGGGTTGTTACCCGAAACAGTGCTAGCTATCGTGGCTTTGGTAAAACAACTTTCTCACCAAACACTTGTTAGTAAGATAGAGAAGGTAAGGTAGAAAAGATATAAATTAGCTTATCATCCTCATCACTATCAGACCACACCTGCATTATACAGGTAGTCCTCGACTTGCAACAGTTCATTTAGTGACCGTTTAAAGCTGCAACGGCACTGAAAAAAGTGACTTATGACCGTTTTTCACAGTTACAACCTTTGCAGCATCCCCATGATCGCATAATCAAAATTCAGATACTTGCCAATTGGTTCAAACTTATGACCACTGCAGCATTCCAGGGTCATGTGATCACCATTTGCAACCTTCTGACAAGCAAAATCAAATCTGGGAAAGCCAGATTCACTTAACAACCGTGTTGCTCACTTATCAACTGCAGTGATTCCCTTAACACTGTGGCAAGAAATGTTGTAAAATGGGGCAATGTTTACTTAACAAATGTTCACTTTACAGCAGAAATTTTAGGCTCTATTGTGGCCATAAGTCAAGGACTACTATGCACAAACCCTGCACAGTAAGACGTACCAGCCAATTTTAATAGCTTTTATCCGATAGGCTACAAGCACATCAAGTTTTAGCCTCTTGCAAAGCAATGCTCTAATATTGATTTCCTATTAATTAGGAGTGTATGAAGTACAGGATATATTTTTTAAAAGCCTTAAAACAAATCTCTTAAATTAAGCTTTATTTATTTCATTTTTTTATTGTTTTAAAAAAGAACCCTGATTCTATTTTCAATTTTCACCCTATTTATTGCCAAAAGACCTGGTAGCTAGTGGTATAATAAAATAAACTAAAAATATTCTCATAATTCTCTTAAACATTCAACATAAGCCCATTGACCCATAAAGGTTGCCCACCTCTGAAATATAAGAGTCCTGATGAAGCTGATAAATGGCACAGAAAGAGAAATGCTGAAGGACAAAGCATATACTTAATTAAACCAACCGTGTGACTCAAGCAGGGGCACCAGCAGGTGCTCAGGGGCTCAAGGCAAGTTGGCCTCTGCTATCACCTCCCGGGTTGCCTCCTCTGAAGTGCAGCTCTGATAGGCAGCAGTGGGCAACCTGGCTCTGGAAGGAGAAGTGCCGGGAAAGCCATGGCAGCAGCCCCTCTCATCTTGGAGCCCAAAGGCATTGCAAGTAAATTGAGATGGTACATCTGCTGCCGTCTCACCAGCGCTTTCTTTCAGGCTATAAAAATGTATCTTTGAAAAATAAATAAAAGGAGGCCAAAGTCTCAGGGAGGTCTCTGAGGCATGTGGGCCTCCACATATTCCCCTGCTCAGAAAAGGAGCTTGTTGACATGCTGAGAGGAAAAGAAGGCACAGAAGTCACTGTAGAGGAAAGGTTCATGTACTGAATCCATGTGCCTACCAGCCCAGCTTTAACATCAGTGGTTGCTCCCCCCACTGCACCCCCCCATAACAGCTGTGCCTCCTGCATGAATATCTGCAGAAGATAGCTTTGAGCACACAGCAATATGTGTGAAGAGCGATGACTCAGTCTGCAGCATTGAATGTCAGAGACTCTCTGGCATGTAGGCTGACATTCATATACACTCCCCCTCAACAGACACACACAGAGATACACACTTTTAAAAGAAGCCTGTACTTTTCTATAATCCCTATGGCTTCCAGAAGTATCTATGGATTAGACAATCAGGCAAAAGCTTGAAACTTTACTTATGGCCTATGGCCATGATGGCGAACCTATGGCACACAGAGCCTCTCTGTGGGCATGCACGCCGTCAACCCAGCTCAGGCATCTGGTCATCAGGTTTCTGAGGTGTGCATGCATGCTGGCCAGATAGTTGTCAGGTTTCCAAGACATGCATCAGAGGTGGGTTTCAGCAGGTTCTGACCATTCTAGAGAACCGGTAGTGGAAATTTTGAGTAGTTCGGAGAACCGGTAGTAAAAATTCTGACTGGCCCCACCCCATCTATTCTCTGCCTCCTAAATCCCAGCTGACTGGGAGGAAATGGGGATTTTAGCGTATCCTTCCCCTGGAGTGGGGTAGGAATGGAGATTTTACAGTATCCTTCCCCTGCCACGCCCACCAAGCCATGCCTACCAAGCCATGCCACGCCCACCAAGCCACATCCACAGAACTGGTAGTAAAAAATTTTGAAACTCAGCACTGGCGCGCATGCATGCTGGCCAACTGGTCGTCGGGTTCCGGCGTTCTGTACATAAAAGGTTCACGATCGCTGGCTTATGGAAACAGGTAGCACATAAATGTGATATAAGTGGTATCCTTCCATTACTGCATCTTCCTCTGCCCCCAGTCATCCATGGTCCATTGCCCTCCTCAAATGGACCTCTGTATTAACACACTCATCATTGTGTCCATCTACTCTTTAATATATTAAATTTATATTCCCTCAGGTTGAGATTCCGGTGCACAAATTTCTGCTCTGGGCGTCTTTTGGTTATTTCAGCACCGCATAGTCTTTTCTGATTTCACATCAAATTTCTGCATGAAGTGATGTAGCTTCTCAACAGTGTATGCAATGGCATGACATACTTTTTCCATCATAATCCAATGGGACTCCCTCTCCAATTGTTTCTTACACAGAAACGCCAGTACTTGTGGAAGCTAGTCTGTATATTTGCATTAACACTGCCCCAATGCCATTTTCTAAGGCATAGGAATTAGCATGCATGGTTTGCCGAATCTGGAGCTTGACATATAGATTACTTTTAGTTGACCAAATATAATCTTGCACTCCTGGGATCACACCACCATAGTGGGGTTTTGCTTTCAGTTGCGGCAGTATACTGTGGCTCAGACTGGTAAGACAGTCTGTTATTAACAGCAGCTGCTTGCAATTACTGCAGGTTCAAGCCCCACCAGGCCCAAGGTTGACTCAGCTTTCCATCCTTTATAAGGTAGGTAAAATGAGGACCCAGATTGTTGGGGGCAATAAGTTGACTTTGTATATAATATACAAATGGATGAAGACTATTGCTTGACATAGTGTAAGCCGCCCTGAGTCTTCGGAGAAGATAAATGCAAATAAAAAAAATAATAATAATTGGGTGCAAAGATCTTATAGTAATCAGCTAATCCAAATAATTATTGCACCTATCTTTTTTTCTAAGGACAGGCAGTTCTTGTTTAGCCTATACATTGTTGTCAGAAGTTCCATGGCCCATCTAATATCCCACATAGATTATCTGATTTAGGCCAATTTGGCCCTTTTTCATCTTGATAGTAATTTGGCACTCACTAATTCTTTGGAATAAGTTCCAGGTAATTGAAAAAAAAATGCTATACTATCTAACATACGATAGCAAAGCAATTTATACCTTAGGGCACCACATTTTGTCTTTGGAAGATTGTAGAGGCTTTCTAAAGATCAAGTGGTTGTACATTAAATTCAGACACCCCACACTATATGATGACTGTTGGCTTCTCCTTACATCTTTCTACCTGTATCCTTTTTGTTAGGACCCATGTGGAAATGGACCAGGCTCCATGTAATCCTTCTAGCCTCTCTTGCAGAACATTGATGCGAGGCATGAATAATTGACCTATTCTCTATAGTCCACAAGAAATATGTCCTTCCCTCAGTGCAATTCAGGGTTAAAAAGCAAGTCCATCATGGAGAGCCATGTAGTCTTAGAGAATCACATTAGCATCCACAATCACTCCAGCTGCCTTAGATTACCCCAGTTGTCTGCAGTTCTACCATTTCTTTTTCAATGGTTTATGTTGCTAAGGGGCTGCTGAAAAAAGTCTAAAATATGCTGACTTATATGTTCTGTGTTCGTAAGGATGGGTAGCAAGATTATAAAACTCTGCATATTCTGCTGAGCATACTTCTAGCGTAAGTGCCCAGCACTTTCATTTTGTTTGGCTATCCAGATAGGAAACCATGATATTTTGTTTATCATAATATAAACTGAAATCAAACCCCACTTCTTACTAGCACTGATGCTGTTACCTAGTTTGGTAATGAAATATCTGCAACAAAACAACAAAATTCAGAGAGCACCATCATTTATTTATTTCATTCCCCTAGAAATCTGGAAATCCCATGCTGGGAACCAAATCCCTACCATTGACTCCTGGAATGGTACAGTTTAAGATCATTCAAAAATCCATCGTTACGCAAGACATCACATGACTGCAATTTATGACTATTGGCTTCCTTACTGACTTTGCTTGTCAGAAGCCAGCTGGGAAGGTTGCAAATCGTGATCACATGACATAAATGCATGACCATTGCCAAGCCCCTGAATCAGGATCACATGACCACGGGGACACTGCAACTGTGAACTGTAAGTGCACAGATTGGTTGTCACTTTTTTCAGCCATCGTAACTTAGAATAGTAGCTAAAAAAATAGTCATAAGTCAAGAATTACCTGTGTACTAAGCTTGGGTCTCTCTCAAATTTTGCTGGAAAAGGGACTAAGTCTCTCTCGGACTTGCAAAATATAAATTAAGGCCTGATTATGCTCGTAGCATCAATCCAGTTTAGGGCTATTGCTTTGGTGCAAACCTTATGAGTTCTTACGTAACGTTTCCTCCTAGATGTCCTGGGTTGGATAGGCCCCAGGTAATTAATATCACTCGCTGCAATAGAGTTCCTTGATAAGCAAGAACAATAAAGGCATCTTCACCTTGTTTTTATTGTTCCCTATCCTGTCATCACAGGATTTTACATAGTAAGTCACTCCCTGACATTCCCAATCCAGGAACAATCTCTGATTTATCATCTCTGGTTCTACCTTGCCCAATGTGTTCATTTAGACAGTCATGTGTCAAATTTAAGAAGTATCTGTAAAACTTGCTGTGCCCAACTGGTGTCTCTGGGCTTGCAATCTCTCTGCATCCTTGTGGGAAATATTCCCAGCACGTTAGCCCTTTTCTTCTGAAGAACGTGTTGTTCTGAACTTTGCTGAGAACTGGGTTCTGGTCCTCTGCTTTTTTTTTGAACTCATCACTGCTCCTGGCATCTCTGTAGGACTTCTTCTTTTCAGAGGATTTGCTTCTCTGGCATCAAAGTGCTATAGGAATTCTGAGGGATGTAAGACATTGTGGGGAGGCTGAGAAAAACTTGAACCTAAATATTAATAATCATGAGATAGAAGGCAAGTCTACTGGCAGTTTATACTGTAGAGGGCACTTCAACTCAAGTGGCAAGAAATCCTGGTAAAAACATTTTAAATCATCCAAAGCCTTAACAAACCCACTACGAACAAGGATTGGAAATTCCCTTAAAGTTTCCAACATTCTGTATTTACCTCAAGACAAGCTAATGAAATGGAAGTCCCTACTGAAGGTTGTGTAATTGTTGCTTCATTGATCCTACCCAGATGTGTGGGCCTTGACAAGGGAATAGGTTCATTCTCTGCCTTGCAGACACCTACAGTAGCCTTCTACCTTGCTAATTTGCTTGGAGCCCACACTTGTTACTGGTTGTTCTCTTTTTCTTTTAGGTATGCCCTCCTTTCTAACTTCCCTGCATTGTGAAAAGTTGTCCTATTCTACCAGAACTGCTGGGAGTGTTAGTTGTGTGGAGCGGGTCTTATGTTCTAGTTTTTAATTGGCTGATCTTTCTCTCCCTTCAAGAATACAACATTCCTAGAGTATCATAGAATTATAAAGTTGGGCCTTGGAGGATTTCAAGTCCAAACCCCTGTCTAATGAAGGAATCCTCAGAACATCATGGACAAATAACTGACCAATATGTCCTTGAGAATCTCCACTAATGGAGATAGGCTGTTCCATTACTTAATAGTTTTCACAGCCAGGAAATTCCTTCTTATTTGAAGTTTGGACCTCTATGTTAAGCTTCCAATCATTCTTATCTACCATTGTGTACTGAGGAAAATAGAACCACATCCTCTGCCTCTCACATCTCTTCATGTATTGGAAGATTGCTATCATCTCTCATCTTAGCCGTTCCTTCTTTAGGCTAAACACGCAAGTTCCTTTAATTGCTGTTCATAGGATCTAGGCCCCAAGCCCTTCACCATCTTTGCTACTCTTCTCTACATTCTTTTCTATCTCTCGGGGTCCTTTGCTGATTTTCTGCATGGTCTCTTCTGTTCAGTTTCTGTACATCCTCCTGCCTTGTTTTCTCCACTCTCTCATTTTTGATTCCAGGACTTTTGATTCTTCAGACATACCTGACCGTAAAGTATGCTATAATTTACTCTGTCTATTCAGATATTTCATTTGTGGAATCCCTTTTCAAAATAGCAATAGCACTTAGACTTATATACTGTTTCACAGTACTTTATAGCTCTCTCTACAGTCAGTATATTGCCCCCAACAATCTGGGTCCTCATTTTACCAACCTCGAAAGAATGGAAGGCTGAGTCAACCTTGAGCAAGTGAAAATCGAACTGTTAGCAAAATACTGTGCCTGCACAGTGCACAGCCTACAATACTGTGTTACCATGGCTCTTAGGAAGAATTAGGCAAATAATGTTCTATATTTAAGCTATTGTACTTCATGAATGTATAGTGCTGTAGTAGCCTAATAGTGAAGATGCTTGCCTCCCACTGAAATGTTGAGAGTTCAATCCTAACTAGTGGCAGACATTTCTCTCCTAGGGTGCAAAGAAAAAAATAACTCCATGTGGTATTAGGAAGGACATCCAGCCAGTAAATGCTCAGCTCCATCCAGTCACCCTGACTCTATCCCGAATTAAAGGATTCCAGCAGGGGTGTCAAACTTGTGGCATCATGTTGTCATCACATGATGTAGCATGACTTCCCGCCCCCTTCGTTAAACCAGGATGGGCATGGCCAGCGTGTGACACATCCAGTCCATGGCCCGCAAGTTTGACACTCCTGGATTATGGGGTCCTAAAAAGGGAGTTTTTATTTTATGAACGTACATAAAAAGAGGTCTGTTTACATCCAGCTGCATATAATTATTATACAATTCTTCACCCTTGATCTTGGGACCAGCCTATTAAGGAAACAAATAATAAATTATTCAAAGCACTAAATTGAATGCTAAAGCAATAATGCATATATTAATAATAATACAGGTACTGTAGTTCTTACATAATGACAGTAGTTTGGACACGGCCGCCAAGCAATATGGTTATAAAGTGCAATGTAACATGACCACACTAACTTACAAGAGTACCATATTTTACAGACTATAAGATGCTCTGGACAATAAGATACACATTAGCTTTAAAGGAGGAAAACAAGCAACAAAATCTTCTCTGCTTCCTAGCATCCATCTGGTATTCTTCTGGCTAGCATCCTTGCAGCAAACAGAAATTGTCTGGTCAGCTTCAGCATGTTATCGCAACCCCAGCACGTGACTCATCAGGGTTCTGCTCTGTTGCACCCACCACCAGGCAACTGAGCTGAGCTGAGCTGCTGTTGTCGCCAGGAAGTGCTGGAGCCTTTGCTACTGAGCAGCTGATTGGCAATTGGATTTGCCTCCCAAAATACTGCCAATCAGCTGTTCTAGGTGGCAGAGATCTCCACCACCCATTTGCTGCTGCCCATTTGCCATGGCCCATTCACTGTGGTCCATTTGCCACTGCCTGTTTGCCACCACCACCACTACCTGTTCACCGCCGCCCTTTCGCCGCCATCTATTTGCCATGGCCCATTTGCCGTGGTCCATTCGCTGTGGCCGCAACCTGCCATTCGCCACCACCGTGGTTCATTCGCCGTGGCCGCAACCTGTTTATTGCTGCTGCTGCACCTTGGCCATCACCTCTTCGCTGCCACCATCCGTTTGCCACTGTGCCCATTTGCTGCTGCCATGGTCTGTTCACAGCAGCCCATTCATCACTGCCCATTTGCCACCGCCTGTTCACTGTGGTCTGTTCACCACAGCCTGTTCACTGCAGCCCATTTGGCATGACCCATTCTCTACCAATTGCATGATCGGCAGCGATGAACAGGTTGCAGTGGTGATAGGCGGCAATAGGCAGCGGCAGTGATAGGCTGATCGGCACCGCACCAGCCCCTCTCCCCCACTGCAATATTTGGTCTATAAGACGCATAGACATTTTCATCCACTTTTGGAGGGAAAGTGTATCATATTGTCTGAAAATACAGTAATTTCAGCAATTCCAGTTGCCATCATAAAGTGCAACTTCACATGGTTGCAATTTGAGAATTTCTACCTACCATTACTTATCAGAAACTGGCAATGAAGGTTGCAAATGGAAATCTCATGACATCTCATGACAAGACACACTGCAACTCTTGGTTGCAAGTGCCCAAATTGTGATCTCATGACTGTGGGGATGCTGCAACAGCTACAATTATGAGGACCAATCATACGTCTCCTTGCTGAGCACTATTGTAACATTAAACAATCACTGAATGAGTCATCATTAAGTAAGGATCATAGGTGTCATATGCCATTTAAAGAATAAATAGCAAGTTTGGGATCTTTAATTTTGCTAGTTGTTCAAAATCAGGGATAAAAGAACTTTAATCCTTTCAGTCCAGGGTTTAGAACTCTGGGAGATGAGAGAATAGCCATGTTGCTCAAATCATAGTATGTGCTTTTAAAAGGACACTGGGTTCACATATTTCCTTTTTTAATCAATTTTGGGAATTGCTTGTTAACTGTTTTTCAGCTATTATGAACCTTTGGCTTGACAGATTTTACAGCACCACCCTTCAATCCTTAGTAAAAAAAAGAGTATTAAATACAAGTTTAAGGAATTTTTGAAAACAATTTCAGAATAAACAGCAAAAGGATGGTTAGAACATTGACTTTGAAATGTTACAAAAAGACTAAGGAACCAGATGGATTTGAAATAAGATTTTGCAATTAATTACAAATAATCTTTCCCATGGGAAAATACTTTTCTTTTGAATTCTCTTTTTAAAAATGGTAGGACAAGATTTTGAAAGAGGGAACCAGAATGAACTAAAGATTACAATTAAAGGAGAACATTTACATTTGACTTACTAGTACAGAATGAAGTAAGGTATTTTAACATTGGACATATTGCAGAATATTTTTGAACAATGGACTCAGAAATTAATTTTAAGAATTTTCTGCCTTTGTAGTTAGACTGTGTTTGAAAGATGTTATGAAAAAGGAACAAGTTTTACCAACAAGATATGAAAATGGATTAAAAAATAACAGGCTACAAGAATGATATGGAAAAAGATAGTACACCGGACATACAAAAGAAACCAGTTGATGTCTTAATAATTAAAAGGGATATATAAATAACAAACCAAGAAAATGACCTGGATAATTTTCCTATATTGGATTTACAAAAGAAACTTGTTAAAGCTTTGAAGAATTTAGTGAAAAGGGACAAAGAAAAAATGAAAAGAAATCAAATTCTAGTACATTATTTGAAGACATTAAATATCAAATTATTAAAAGTAAAAGAAAGGAATATAATGGTGGTTTATCTGATCAACGTTAAAAGGGATATGTTGTTACCTCTAGTAAACTTAATGGACTTTTGCTATTCAGGGTTGAACAATAATGCTTTAAGGCTGTGTATAAGTTATGGGAAGAAGATGTCATTTGTTGCATTTTAAGAGAAAATGGAATTACTAAGTTGTTTCTACTTCTTGTGACAAAGGAAAAATCATTTCTTTATATATGTATTATTTTACTGTATTCTTGCTTTCTTTCCTTTCTATTTTCCTATCATTTCTGCACTATTTTTTATTTATTTATTTTTAGTTTGTATTTGTCTTTTTAATTTGTAATATTTAATAAAATTACTTTACAAAAAAGAGTTTCATAGGAGTTTTGATTTGTTTAAACTTTATTTGGCATGCCAAGGAAGATAGAAAAAGAAGATATGAAATTATCATTTCTACTTATTCCAAAGTGATCCAATAGCCTTCAAGGCATTTAAAGAGCATCTCTGTTGATCATGAGAACTGAACTAACATAGTCAGTCCAGGCATACATCGGTGCAGCTGGAATTCTCAGGTACTGATCTGACTTTAAATAATTTCAGAATAAAGCCTGTAAAAAGAGCTTTATTCCTACAGGATCCTAAAATTAAGATCGATCCTTCCTTCCTTCCTTCCTTCCTTCCTTCCTTCTTTCTTTCTTTTTCTTTCCTTCCTTCCCTCCCTCCCTCCTGCCTTCCTTCCCTTCCTTCTTTCCTTTTCTCCTTCCTTCCTTCCTTCCCTTCCTTCCTTTCCTTCTCCTTCCTTCCCTTCCTCCCTCCCTTCCTTCCTTCCTTCCTTCCTTTCCTCCTTCTATCCTTCCTTAGCTTCCTTCCATCCTTCCTTTCCTCCTTCCTTCCTTCCTTCCCTTCCTTCCTCCCTTCCTTTCCTTCTCTCTTCCTTCCTTCCTCCCTCCCTTCCTTCCTTCCTTCCTCCCTTCCTTCCTTTCCTTCCTCCCTTCCTTTTTTACATGCACTAAAAAAATCAATGGAAATGCTGCATTTATGAAAGCTTCTGGACAATATTTCGCTTTTAGCTGTTATAAAAATGAAAATAATTGTGAAGGCAGAGAGAGATCTGCAGCTGCTCCAGGCTATTCATGCCATAAGAGATCCCATCAGGCCCTCTTTATTGTCGCAGTTTTTGGCAAATTATTTTCTTATCGCACACAACCTATTCACTTCTGTTCCTGCATAACCACTTAGGCTCATAAAGCAGTGGGTCAGCAACAGTTTAGCATATAGCACACGGATCGGCTGGCCATGGGGAGCACTGGTGCCTGCCCCTCCGAAAAGCAGCAACTGGAGTCAATAAAAATCTGGCCAGGCAGGCCAAGCCATTAGTAAGCCCAGCTCTGTTGCCCCTCGCCTGGCTTATTTTGTGCTTAGCGCAACCCTCCTGCAACTGCCATCAGGTCCCACCTTATGGAATGGAAACAAGGATGCTGCCCAATTCTTCGCATTGAACAAATCCGTTTTCCCCCAAGGACAGGCAGGACCAAATCGGAGCCTCCCTGCCTTGCATGCAGAATGGCCCGTCCGGATTTTGATGGGCAGCAAGCTGCAGTGTCGGCCAGTCAAGTCAACGAGTTTATTGTGCCGAGCATACATATGCACTGGACAAATGCTCTGGCATCTTCGGCGTGGGCAGAGAGCATGCCACTCTTATTATATTGGCCCATTAGGGAAGCCATTTGAAGGAAAATATTTAGCAATTTGGAAAGAAGCAAGGTTCCAGAATGGCTTGTTTTCTGTGTGACAGCCTGCCATGTACAGATGAAAGGGAAGGCTTATAACAAATTTTCATTACCCACAAATAAAAAAAAAGAAGAAGGAAAAGGCAACAGCAGGCAGAGCAAGTGCTTTGAGGCAGAGAGGTGTGGCCAGAAATTTACCCAGGAGGCCACAAAGGAGACTCAGCAAAACAAATCAATCAATCTCTCAATCACTCACATACTTCCATAGCGCCCTTTATGGAAATGGCAATCAGTGCCTGTCAGCCTGTCAGGTTTTGGCCTTCAAGCCTAGCCTGCTAACTATTCATTATGTTCACCGATATGCAACCTACAGATCTGGGCTCCCCGTCAGCGTCCTTGCTCACCTTCCCTCCACAGCTTTCTGTTCTCAATAGAAAAAGAGTCAGCACGTGGCATCGCTGTAACCGAGGTGGATGGCAACACGCAGCCCTGAAGTCATTGTAAACTACGTGGGCCTATTCAAAATAGCTTTGTTTCTGTCCTTGGCTGCAGACGCGGATCCAGCATTTAGCATCTGAGTCAATCCTTCCAGGAACTGTACTGCAGTAATTGAAGCATATCAAAGTGCTGCTTGGATGTTGCTTGCATTGTTTTTGTTTTGCCCTGTCCGCAGCTGCTCACTTGCGCAAAAGAATTTAAACAATGCACAGAGTTCAGAGAGCAAATGGCTCGGTTCACCCAATATATTTCATCAACTCAGTTAAAGATTTTGGGACTGCAAGTGCATACAAGGCTATGCTTGGGTTAGCTTTAACCTTTGTTGCTATTTGTGGGTCAACATATTGTCTGGACTGAGCCTGTTTAATTATATTTTATGATTCGGTGCACTGTGTAAATCCTGAAACGGTTATTTCAGTAACTTCACTGTTTGTGCCTTCAAATAGAATATATTAGCACAAAAGAAAGTTAGATCACCAGTTTTGGTACTACACTTAGGTTAAGACTGCCAGACAGAAATCTGTAATTATTTCATGAGAATTATCAGGATTACATATGACTGATTGTGTTCTTATATCAGGGAAAGCAAATGCCTACCAGTTTACTAGATAAAACAAATGTTCACCAACTAACATGTTCACATATGCTTAGTTTGTATACTCTTGTACAAACTAGTGGCTAGCTGAATAAACTACAATTTCCCAAGATGATATAGAAGGCTAAGCCATGTATATATGCTGTGTATACTCTAAATATACAGCAAACCAATGACCAGGTTCAGGTGACGTGGGAAGCCAATTCCAAAAATTATCCAGCAGCTTTGATAGAATTACAACTCACAGGACCCCCCAAACAACTTCAGGGTTTTATAGTCCTAATACATTTGGGGATTGCTACACCAAAAAAAGCTGCATTGAAGTATTTTAATATGTTCTGAATAAAGGTGTTCATGAATGTGGTTTGTTTATATGGGACAGTGTCCTGGTTTGGGGAAGACTTGAGGATCCAGTCATATATACAAGACACCTACCTTAATACAACTACCTTGGCTGACTCTCTGTTTTCTATTCCATTCATAATTTAACCTGGAATGCTTTAAATGGCCTGAGACATTTCAGAGGATGCCTTTATTCCCATTTCGACCACCCTGAAGTTTTAAGATCTGCCAATTCTGCCTTACTTCATGTCCTTCCTTATGAAAAGACCAAATTAGCCTTAAGTAAAACCCAGGGCTATTTGTTTGTTTATTTTTGTATTTTTTGACCACCCTAGAACTTGGAAGGAGATTCCTGTACATGGTTGAATCGGCTTCCTTTCTCGCTCAGTTTCAGATACAAAGTTTTTCTTTTCTTTTCTTTTGCTTTTCAAAATTTGTCACTACTTTGTGAGATTCTTCTATTTTCCTGGCTGGTTATTTGAGCTACATTGGATATGATGATATTCTGCACACCTTTTTTGGATCATAGCTGAAGTAGTAGAGCTCCCAGATTAAATTCATTAATTTGGAACCTGCAACGAAATCAAAATATGTCTGCAAGGGTTGCTAACTAGGCCAGAAGTGCATTTTGCCAATGTTGGAACAGCTGCACTGGTTCCACCCGACTAATTTCTCTAACATAGAGACAGATAACCTGCTTTACTCCATGTGCTTTGGATTACAGTTCTCAGAATCCAGGACATTGCTCACATTGGCTGGAGTTAATGGGATTCATAGTACAAAATACAAGGAGGTGCAATATGCTTTATGTGCACTGCACAAATCATAGTACCTTCCATACATCACTTGAGTGGACAAATAATTCAGAGCCAGCACTAGGATTACAAAACCAATTCCTGAAAAGGAATTAGGAACCCAGAAAACATCCTGATTGGCAGAAGCTATTGATCCCTCAATCCATATGAGAGGAAGTGCACTCAGAGATGAAATGAAGACAATCAGAAATATACAAACTGAGTCCAAGATGAAAGACAGGATTCAGAATTCATGGGTTGCTTTTAAGGACACACTCTTATTAGTTCTCTAATGTTCAGGGGAATTTTAAAATGCTTCACTGACAGGTCTATAATTCCCAATTATTTGAGTAAAGGTCAAGACTTTCTCCTCTGCCTTGGATTTGGTCTCTACTTTTTTGGTAAAATATAGTCCGGACTCGCAGAAGGCAGGAGCTCGTTCCCAGAGAGCAAAGTGACGGTGGAGCTGGGAATGTCTGGTGGGCAAGAAGAGAGCAAGGTTGGATTCTCCTTAGCAATTCACAGAGTGTATCTATAGTTATTTCACATAATTGCTTTAGATTGGTAAGGTGTTTGTTTGCAAGTGAATAACAATTAAGGAACTAGGTAAAAGTAAAGGTTCCCTTCGCACATATGTGCTAGTCGTTCCTGACTCTAGGGGGCGCTGCTCATCTCCATTTCAAAGCCGAGGAGCCAGTGCTGTCTGAAGATGTTTCCATAGTCATGTGGCCAGCATGACTAAATGGCTAAGGTGCATGGAACGTTGTTATCTTCTCACCAAAAGTGGTCCCTATTTTTCTACTTGCATTTTTTACGTGCTTTCGAACTGCTAGGTTGGCAGAAGCTGGGACAAGTAGCAGGAGCTCATCCCGTTACATGGCACTAGGGATTCAAACCACTGAACTGCCAATCTTTCAATTGACAAGCTCAACATCTTAGCCACTGATCCACCACTTCCCATCAATAAAGGAACTACTCAGAAGAAACTCCACATGTCATCTCTTGGTTCTTTGGGCCTGACATTTTTTCATCCATTGTTCAGTCAGACAATCTTCATTAGAGAATAAGATACTCATTTTTTGATAATTGCAGTGCCAAACAATTCCACAATTTTTTGTCCAGTTCTAGTAAAATGAAAAGGAAAGTAGGTTGTATTCTTCTACTCAAAGCCCAGAAATGCAATCTTGACCCAATCTTGAAAGGTAGCTGTGCAACCGCAGTCTTTCACATGGGAATGTTTTAATGAAAAGTTCCCTTATTAAATCATTGACGCCAAAGCTCTCTCTATAAAATGGAATATACTGGGGAAAGAGACATTGAAAACCACACAAAATTGGTTTAGCACAAAGGCTAATACAAAATTCTAAATAACCAGTAAAACCAGCCTAGCAAAATTAGTAATTTCCTCATTGAATAAATTCTTAGTTTTCATCACATTTTTAGCATTCATTGCAGAATTCAATTAGATCTCCTGATTGATAGACTATAAATACACAAGCCCTTCTTGCTCTTTTTTCTTCAATGCTATCGTCCGTTTTACAGAATAGAAAAATAACTAAAAGCCAGTCTCTTAAGTAGAAACTGATTATTGCTTTTCCCGATCAAGAAAAATGCTCCATCTGTGATAACCTAGTCTCACCACCTAAAAATTCAGAAAGTATCTGATGACTAAATCCAACTTCTTGATGACCCTTGGAGAAATGATAAAGGCATTGCCTGCTAATTAGTATTTGCTCTATTTCATAAATCAGATTATGCAATATTTGTCTTTTGGGCAGAAATTTCTCAAGATGCAATGAATTTATCAGAGCACAATTGTCCCACATTAAAACTAAAGATTTGTCACAACACAGCAGTAATTGAAAAGCTAGAGAATGCGGAGACTTCCGGTTTGGCACCGTAGGTGATGGCGGTGATCTTTACGATCACCAACCTCTGGATTATGTGGAATCGCTAGGACAGCTTAAATCTGCTGCCCAGCGGTTCGGAAAACCCCCTCTTCGGGAGAAGGAGAAGGGGTGAGCTGAGGGCAGAGGTTGAATTTCCCTAAAGCCCCTGAGAAAAAAGGGGTTTGAAGGGTTAAGTTCCCTCCAGTAACCCGAAGTGCTCCAGATCCGAGGATTCTTCTGCTTTGGCGGAACCAATCACCACGACCAAACGCCGAGATTTATTTTGGACAATAAAGGATTATACCGGACAGAACGAAAGTGGGAGAACTTTAAGCAAGTAGCCAAGCCGATTCCCCGATACTTTGTAACAAGCTTGAAAACAGCAAGAAAATGGAGGCGAATTGTTAACAAGTTAACGAGTGGAAAGCGAAAGTGATACTTTCAGCGTGTGCCTCTGCAGTTGGTAATTTGCATGTTACTTGCTGCTTTAACTCTTTGCTGCCTGCTGATAGAATCTAGGAGATTTTTAAATACTGCTTTAAAAGACTGTGTTTCTAGAGTTAAGAAGATTTAAAGTGAATATTAAGTTGGAAATAAATAAATAAATAATTTTATAGAAGATGGCAGCCAAACAATTAAAGTCTACTGTAACAAAGAGCTTTGGAACTTTATCAGCTGGTGCCTCTCCAGCTCATACAGCAGAGACTAGAACATTGAATTTAGAGGCGTTACAAGAGAACTTAAAAGGCTTTATAGAAGAAAAATTTAAAGTAATAACTGATGAGATGTCTGAAATGAAAGAGCAGATATCAGAAATTCAAGTGGGAAATAAAGAAGTTAAAGAAGGATTTGTAATGGCAGTACAAAGTTTGGCAACGAATGTGATTTTATTGGAAGAGGAGGTTGAAGTAATTAAGCAACATAATTCAAAATTAGAAAATAAAATGGATGAATTTCAAAGTAAAATGGAGGCGAATTGTTAACAAGTTAAGGAGTGGAAAGCGAAAGTGATACTTACAGCGTGTGCCTCTGCAGTTGGTAATTTGCATGTTACTTGCTGCTTTAACTCTTTGCTGCCTGCTGATAGAATCTAGGAGATTTTTAAATACTGCTTTAAAAGACTGTGTTTCTCAGAGTTAAGAAGATTTAAAGTGAATATTAAGTTGGAAATAAATAAATAAATAATTTTATAGAAGATGGCAGCCAAACAATTAAAGTCTACTGTAACAAAGAGCTTTGGAACTTTATCAGCTGGTGCCTCTCCAGCTCATACAGCAGAGACTAGAACATTGAATTTAGAGGCGTTACAAGAGAACTTAAAAGGCTTTATAGAAGAAAAATTTAAAGTAATAACTGATGAGATGTCTGAAATGAAAGAGCAGATATCAGAAATTCAAGTGGGAAATAAAGAAGTTAAAGAAGGATTTGTAATGGCAGTACAAAGTTTGGCAACGAATGTGATTTTATTGGAAGAGGAGGTTGAAGTAATTAAGCAACATAATTCAAAATTAGAAAATAAAATGGATGAATTTCAAAGTAAAATGGAAAAGACAGAGGATGAAATAGTTTTGATACAATATAGAAATATGGAATTTGCTCTTAGAATTCGAGGTTTGAAAGAAAATAAGGAAGAGAATTTAAGGAAATTTTTCTGAAGTATTTGCTGAGATATTAGCAGCTCGTCCAGCAGATGTGGCTTATCAAATTGATAAAATATATCGTGTGAATTCTTGGATAGCAAGGCAAAAAAAGTTGCCAAGGGATGTTGTTATTTATTTTACAAACAGAATAGTGAGAAATCAGATTTTGCAAGCTTCATATAAGGGGGAGAAGATTCAGATTGCTGGTCAAGATATCTTGATATTAAAGGAAATTCCACCAAAATGTTAAGGGCTAGGAAGGAATTTGCCTTCCTGGTGAATGAACTTAAAAACATGAGATTGAATATAGATGGGATATTCCAACTGGTATAATAGTATATTATGCAGGGAAAGTACATCGTTTCAATACGGTTGGAAAAGCAAGAGAATTTTATGTTGAGGTATTAAAAGTTGGAAGTCTTCCCCCATTGGAAGCTAGAAGAAGGGAGGCTGAAGTGAAGGAAAGAGAAGTGAAGCAGGTACAAGAACAGATTGTGATGGAAGAAGATTTATTACAAGTGTTGGAAATACCTACGACGGGTTTAGATTCAAAAGAACAAAGGCTGACTAGAGCTGCTGCTAAACGCAAGGAACAAGAGATGAAGGCACAACAACAACTGGCAACTACTACAATGGAAACAGTGGGAGGAGCAAGGCCTAAAGTAAAATGTGATCTGCGGCTGGTGTTCCAAAATCCTTTGGCCGATAATGGCAATTAAACTATTATCTTGGAATGTTAATGGCCTGAATTCACCGCAGAAGAGAAGGAAAGTATTTCATTATTTGAAATAATTTAAAATTAGAAAATAAAATGGATGAATTTCAAAGTAAAATGGAAAAACAGAGGATGAAATAGTTTTGATACAATATAGAAATATGGAATTTGCTCTTAGAATTCGAGGTTTGAAAGAAAATAAGGAAGAGAATTTAAGGAAATTTTTCTGAAGTATTTGCTGAGATATTAGCAGCTCGTCCAGCAGATGTGGCTTATCAAATTGATAAAATATATCGTGTGAATTCTTGGATAGCAAGGCAAAAAAGTTGCCAAGGGATGTTGTTATTTATTTTACAAACAGAATAGTGAGAAATCAGATTTTGCAAGCTTCATATAAGGGGAGAAGATTCAGATTGCTGGTCAAGATATCTTGATATTAAAGGAAATTCCACCAAAATGTTAAGGGCTAGGAAGGAATTTGCCTTCCTGGTGAATGAACTTAAAAACATCAGATTGAATATAGATGGGATATTCCAACTGGTATAATAGTATATTATGCAGGGAAAGTACATCGTTTCAATACGGTTGGAAAAGCAAGAGAATTTTATGTTGAGGTATTAAAAGTTGGAAGTCTTCCCCCATTGGAAGCTAGAAGAAGGGAGGCTGAAGTGAAGGAAAGAGAAGTGAAGCAGGTACAAGAACAGATTGTGATGGAAGAAGATTTATTACAAGTGTTGGAAATACCTACGACGGGTTTAGATTCAAAAGAACAAAGGCTGACTAGAGCTGCTGCTAAACGCAAGGAACAAGAGATGAAGGCACAACAACAACTGGCAACTACTACAATGGAAACAGTGGGAGGAGCAAGGCCTAAAGTAAAATGTGATCTGCGGCTGGTGTTCCAAAATCCTTTGGCCGATAATGGCAATTAAACTATTATTTTGGAATGTTAATGGCCTGAATTCACCGCAGAAGAGAAGGAAAGTATTTCATTATTTGAAATAATTTAAAAATGACATTACCTGTTTACAAGAAACACATATTAGATCTTGCTAAATGTTGGAGATGCGATTGTGAAGATGCTACTTATTACCATATATGGTGGACTTGTAAACAAGTTAAAGTATTTTGGATTAAAGTGGTGGATCATGCAGAATATTTTGAAAAAGAAGATTAAGTTTACTCCGCAGTTCTTTCTACTAGGAATAATTATGGACTATACAGCTATAGAGACTAAATTGATTTTGAACTTAATAACAGTCGCAAGACTTTTGATTGCTCAGTATTGGAAGAAAGAAGAATTACCTACAATCGAAGAATGGACAAAACAAAACAACAAATGGACACTCAAAGTATCAAATCTGGCAGAGATGACAAAAATCTCCGCTTATTTGAAAGACTATATACTAGAAAAATATATTTTAGAATGGAAAATGTGGATTGATTATATTTAAAATAAGTATCAGATAAAAAAAAATATCGAATAGCATATGAGTAAATTTAGGAAATATTTTGTATTAGATATATTTTTGAAGGAGAGGGGAATTGAGAGTGTGACTAAGTGTGGTGTGACTAGAGATTATAATTTAGGATTTATTTTGGATTATGATTGTTAGTTTTGATACCCTGCATTTTGTTCTGGGAAGTCGGGGTGGGGGTGGGGGTAAGGGGAGGGAATTGGGGGTTTGGTAGAGATGGAGTGATGGTTAATGTACAGGGATTATTGAAGAAATATAATTAATGTAGGGTCGGGTCTGCATAGTTACCATTTTAGAATGGTGGGGAGGGAGAAAAGAGAGAGTAGGAGGTAGGAAAGAGGAGAAGAGGAAGGAAGAGGGATAGTAGAGGGAGAAGGAAGGTGTAGGGTGGAGGGAGGAGTGGATAAGAGAAGGAGAGGAAGGTTTGGAAAGTAAAAGAAGGTAGAAGAGGGAAGAGTGTTAAAAAGGGTGGTGGTGACTGGGCAAGCCCGACTAATTGTATATAACTGTACATTGGATGAATTATTTGATATGATTGTAAAAATAAAACTTTTTATAAAAAAAAAAAAAGAAAAGCTAGAGAATGTTCTTATACTTAGAGGATAACTTTGGACCATTCACTACCTCTCAAGTCCAACCTATAGTATCTCTAAAAACTAGATTAGGAACTACCATGTATACTTCTTTGAACCCTTGGAGAAAGGTTGAAAAATAATCTATTTAATTTAATAAAGCAGATCCCTGTGAAGACTTCTCACATTTCTACTTAATGTGGTTAATTCTTGTTCAATAAATCTTGTTCCTTGGTACCCCTCCCCCTTTTAAATGTTGCCCTTCCTGCATCAAGAAGTCAAACAGCTGTAGGAAGTGGTCTCTTTCAAACAGGGAGGTCTTCCAAGTCACTGTGATTGACTTAGCTACCAAAAAGACTTTGTATACACTATCTTCCAGCAAAAGATGGGAAATGCAGAAGTGCTGGCATTTAACAAAAAATACCAACCACAGCAGGAAGTCCTCTCTGCCCAATTACAAGGTGATCTCGGTTCACTTTATGGTTTGATTCTTTTTCTTCTATCACATATGTTTTCAAACACAGTTCTGATACCCTGTGGGGATGGCTTTTGTAAAGAGCCAAGGTTTCTGATTGAAGGAGCTTCAAAAATAGCTCTCTTTCCCTTCTGTGTATGGAGAAGGAAGAGGAGGGGGGGGGGAGCAGTCTTGTAATAACAGATTTATTTGCTTTGAAAATGAGAAGGTTGGAGAGAAAGTTAACAGTAGAATTAGCTGCTTGTTTGGTGATCCTGTGATTTTTATCATTAGATGCAGCAGTGGGGATAGAAGCAAGATTGTTTAATAAGCAGAAATTACTGTTAAAATGTTTATTATTACTCAAAAAGGTATCCAAACAGAAAGAATTAGGAATTATACAACCACTGTTAAAAGGGGAGCGGGGAACAAATCTTGATCAGACAGAGGAGACACATTTTTAAAAACAGACATAATTTAGTCACTCCATTCAAGAGGCGGAAAAATCTCATTCCATTTGATAACAATAGTACAAATTACCACTAAATGTTTTTTTTTTCCTTGCACTAATTAGTGCCAAGTGAAAATCACCAGTAATGATGTATTTGCCTAGGTGTGAGCACATTCATCAGAATAAAAATAGGATAACTTTTTAGGAGAGATGCTACGGTACAATCCTCTTTTAAACTTTAGACTTGTGTAATTATTTGCCCCTTTTCTCTCTTCCAATCATTTTCATTTAGTTGTAGTACCCTGATTTTTCAGACAGGAATAGTGCCACTTTTTTTTCCCCCCGAAGGCACTGCCAAATGCCTCTGTCATCCATGCACATGGCTGAACTGCAAATCTATCCGGTGAAATTAATGGTGAGTTTATAAGGCAAGGAAGATGGATGAAAGATGATCACAGAAAGAAAGAATCCCTAACTTGCTTGCTTAAGTGAGCAAATCGTGTGTGTGTGTGTGTATACATATATGGTTTAGTGTCATATTTTTTCCTAATTATCCAAGTAGAAATCATGACTCAGCACTGAAATGAGATGAACATCTTAGGAAATAAAACTTCCAAATGCCACCTAGCTAGCATATAGAAACATGATGTCTCTATATTCTAACAGAATAAAGCATGAACTTTCCTCAACCTTTTTTATTTATTTATTTATTTTGTCATAACAGTATATATAAGCATTAACATGAAATAACTATATAATATATAAGCATATATATGAGCATAAGTATGTAATAACTATATTAATTGGATATAATGAAGAGGAACAATAGGACAGGGAACGGTAGGCACGTTTGTGCTCTTATGCACGCCCTTTATAGACCTCTTAGGAATGGGGTGAGGTCAATAGTAGATAGTTTTTGGTTAAAGATTTTGGGATTTTGAGAAGAGACCACAGAGTCAGGTAATGTGTTCCAAGCATTAATAACTCTGTTACAGAAGTCATATTTTCTGCAATCAAGATTGAAGTGGTTAACATTAAGTTTAAATCTATTGTTTGCTCTTGTATTGTTGTGATTGAAGCTGAAGAAGTTTTCAACAGGAAGAACATTGCAATAGATGATTCTATGAGTTACACAAAGGTCCTGTCGAATGCAGTGGAGTTCTAAATTTTCTAAATCCAGGATTTCAAGTCTGGTGGCATAAGGTATTTTGTTGTATTCGGAGGAGTGGAGAATTCTTCTTGTAAAATATTTCTGGACACGTTCAATTGTATTGATATCAGAAATGTGGTATGGGTTCCAAACAGGCGAGCTGTATTCGAGAATTGGTCTAGCAAATGTTTTATATGCTCTGGTTAGTAGTGTAGTGTTTTTGGAAAAGAAGCTATGTAAGATTAGGTTTACAACTCTTAGAGAATTTTTTTTTGATGTAGTTGCAATGGACTTTGGCACTTAGATCATTTGATATTAAAACTTAGATCTTCGATATTAAAACCTGATGCCTTCCAGCTGTGTTCAGACTGTAATTCCCACAATTCCTAGTCAGTGTGGCTTTTGGGAATTGTACCTGCAATACATTTGGAGGGCACCAAGTTGGGGAATGCTGATCCACAGTCTCAACCCAAACTTTTGGAAAACAGTGTGTATAAAATGAAATGACAGATCAAAAATAAAAGGAAGAGAGGCAGCCTGGCTGAAATGTTCTTTATGAACCATATAGGATGAGGGCTTTTTCCTCCTCAGGGGACAAGAAACAAGCTCAGCTGCCTAGTGTTCTTTGTCTAAAGTGAAAATGAACACAATTCTGGTGAACAAATATGTGCCCCTCTAGGAAAAGCCCACCCAGAGATCTTTTTCCAAAAGAGTTCATGCCTGTCGCACAGGTGTGGAAAAACAGTGACACCTAGTGGGCAATGCAGAGATTGAAGAGGTATTCTCAATTCAGCCATTGCTAATTATGTGCTTGATGAGAGAACAGAATTCCAAGCATACCGCAAACTGTTTGTGGATCTTCTGTTACTCAGAAGTAGAAGGAAAGATCCTATTCATTACTGCACACGTATGGTCATATGATGCAGGTAAAATACTAGAAATAAACACTGGGAAATTGGATAAGAGTACAATATGTAGAATCATTGAAATCATACTAAATCCAGCAACCAGCAATATCTACTTGTGCTGTGTCTACAAACAGAGATATACATATATACATCTCCTCCTCATGCACTCTACTGCTTCAGAAGCTGAAATTGAAATGAATGTAGAACTAAGAAACGTAGAACTAAGAACGTAGAACTAAGAAACAGAAACGTAGAGAGATTGTATGCCACTCAGACTTAGATTTATGAGATGGGCAACTATATAAATTTGGTAAATAAATAAATAAATAAATGACTTACAAGAGGGAGCTAGTTGCACCTGGGAAAGGTTCCAAGCATATCACTTGTCTTTGTATTCCTAACTAGTGGTAAAACTCATGAGATCTGCATTTGAGGAGGAGGAAATTGGAGACAAAAAAAAAAAGCACAATGTACCTCATTATAACAGAAATAAACAAAAGCGATAGGATCGTCCCAAGGCACCTAATCATGGGCATTCTGTATAAAAATGAATGCTAAATAATGGAGAAACAATTGTTTTGCCATCACTGTGTATACTGTGACTTTTCCAATGAGATTCAGTGAGCTAATAAGTTGGCTATTGTAGGAAATGTTCCAAGTGGGCATAGTCCTTTAAGACAAAATAATATTCAAGCACCACGGTATGCCATTTATCTCTTGATCTGAATAATTAAACATAGAAGCTATATAAGATTCCTATGGTGTTTTGAGATAATGTAGATAATGGCTATATTACCTGGTGCAGTTCATAGCACATCTTGGGCAAAGTTAATGTCAGGCTACAAGATTAATTCAACTTCAAGTCTGTTTCACAATAATGACTCTGTTGAAGATGCTCCAAACTTTAGGGCTAAAGACTGACATAATCTACAAGAACATTCAGAGCACCCACCCTGGAATCATCACAAAAACATATAGTACTCCACTTGGTCTTATCATTCTTCATTTATTATTTGTTTCTGATATTTATAATGGTTCCAGTTAGGGGTGGGTTGTACTTACCTTTACTACCGGTTCACAATGGAACTGCATGCACGTGCTTCTGTGCATGCGCAGATCACCCATGATGATGTCATGGCAGATGGGCAAAGCCTCCCACTGGTTTTACTACCGGTTCTATAGAACCGGACCGAACCGGGAGTAACCCAACACTGGTTCCAGTATAGAAAAACTAACCCTATCTATCATCTATCTATCTATCTATCTATCTATCTATCTATCTATCTATCTATCTATCTATTTATCTATCTATCATCTATCATCAATCATCTATCTATCATCTATTACAGGGGTCTCCAACCTTGGTCCCTTTAAGACTTTTGGACTTCAACTCCCAGAGTTCCTCAGCCAGCTTTGAAGGGAGTTGAAGTCCAATGTCTTAAAGGGACCAAGGTAGGAGACCCCTGATCTATTAATTACAGTAAATGTTGGAAGACAGGGAAACTCAAGCTGTTATACTTTTGTCTTCAATCTAATTTTCGACAGCAATTAGTTGATGGAAGTCTTATCATGATCTACCAATAACTACAATTGCCAAGGTTCTTGGGAAGAAACAACTGTACTTAATGTAGGGAGAAGGCATTTATTTCAGAAAAAGGATAAGATATTTTGGTATATATTGTGATTACAGGTAAAATAATTATAACTATATCACCTGGATTTATATACTGAACTTCATATCAATTTATGAGCAATTGAAAATTAATAAAATGAAAGGAACAAAAAATAACACACTCAAAACCGTAGAAATGGTGGTAGACTTTAGGAAAAACCCTTCCATACTTCCACCTCTCACAATACTTGACAACACAGTATCAACAGTAGAAACCTTCAAATTTCTGGGTTCTATCATATCGCAAGATCTCAAATGAACAGCTAACATCAAAAACATCATTAAAAAAGGACAACAAAGAATGTTCTTTCTGCGCCAACTCAGTAAGCTCAAACTGCCCAAGGAGCTGCTGATCCAATTCTACAGAGGAATTATTGAGTCTGTCATTTGCACCTCTATAACTGTCTGGTTCGGTTCTGCAACCCAACAAGAAAAACACAGACTTCAGAGGATAATTAGAACTGCAGAAAAAATAATTGCTACCAACCTGCCTTCCATTGAGGACCTATATACTGCACAAATCAAGAAGAGGGCCGTGAAAATATTTGCAGATCCCTCGCATCCTGGACATAAACTGTTTCAACTCCTACCCTCAAAATGACGCTATAGAGCACTGCACACCAGAACAACTAGACACAAGAACAGTTTTTTTCCGAAGGCCATCACTCTGCTAAACAAATAATTCCCTCAACACTGTCAGACTATTTACTGAATCTGCACTACTATTAATCGTTTCATAGTTCCCATCACCAATCTCTTTCCACTTATGACTGTATGACTATAACTTGTTGCTGGCAATCCTTATGATTTATATTGATATATTGATCATCAATTGTGTTGTAAATGTTGTACCTTGATGAACGTATCTTTTCTTTTATGTACACTGAGAGCATATGCACCAAGACAAATTCCTTGTGTGTCCAATCACACTTGGCCAATAAAATTCTATTCTATTCTATAAAGCTGAATTATAAAACAATGTCTAGTAATAGCATAATGCTATTAACATAATGCTATTCCAAGTAATATTACAAAAACAGATTCTGTCCATTCCTAGTGTATGCACATACTTTTTCAGATCATTTGGTATGGCACCAAGAACATCAACCACTGTTGGCATTACTACAACTTTCATTTTCCACATTTACTTGAATCCTATTTTAAGATCTTTATATTTCCATATTTTCCTACGCTTGTTCTCATTGACCCTTTTAACTTAAGATCAAATTGCAGTGTCATTCTCTTATCTCTTATTCTTTCTTATAAGTATTCCATACAATATATATATTTAGCATATAAAGAAAATAGCAGGGGCAGAAAGAAAAGAGAGGGTGTGCATAAATAGTATTTTCTTCCTCCAATTCTCCTCCTTTAAATGACACAAGTGAGGCAATAAATAGTAACTGGCCCAAAGCCATTGTGGAAGCTTCACGGATGAAAAGTGGACTCGATAACATCATATTGTCCCTAAGCAACATCTAAAACACTATATACAACATAGTCTCTTTAAAAAAAACACACAACTGCTGCTAAGAAATAGCAGAATGTCCAAAGGGTAACCATAGTAGTTGTAGAATAAGCAGAATCTTCAAATTTGTGGCGTAAGGTATGTGACATACTCTTGGCTCTAGCCATGAGGATGTTTGGATCATTTCATAGACATACATTTTGGCAATATGTTGGCAACAGTTCAGGAAAGTCCCCAAGACTAGGGAACACAAATGATAGCATACAAGGTTTGGTTATTCTTGTTTTCTGAACGGCTTATGGTAATGTGAAATAAAGTGCAGTAGAAAAGAGATTGATAACAGATGTGGCAAAAATAGTGAATGAACTGAAAGCAACTGGATGTTGTTTTCCTGGGACAGAAAGGTGAGGGGGCATAGCTGTTGGGGAATTCCAATAGGAAAACATGATAATCTGCAGCCTAGACTTGCAAACTGTTACCAAAGGTCATCCAGTCTGGACACAAAACTTATTTAGAATCAAGCCATCAGAAATTTAGGACAGGAGCAACTTAATTGCTAAGTGTGGATTGTCCTCTCAGTAACTATGGTTTACAAGTACAGTGAATCAGTTCAAATCTGTCCACTTTGGAGGAAATTCTTGTTGGTGTAAATGTTTATTTTCCAATCTGTCCAATTTTGTTCAGATCCAAAGATAGTACTATTATTTATATATATTTGTTAAAGTTATATCCTTGGAACTCCAGGCAGCATACATACCTGTAGGCATTCCCTCCTCCATTCCCTCCCAGAACAACTATGAGATAGTTTGGGCTGAAAAAGGTCCACTGGATCAATATTATTCAGTAAACTTCCATGACTACTGGTAGACATGAGCCTGGGACACCCACATCCTAATATACCTTAACAAATCTACTACACTGGTAGAATTGGACTAAATGATGTCATTTTTGACCCACAAGTTAAGGTGATCAGCTGCCTTTGTAGATCAATGCAACAAAACCTGATATTAGTATATATATATATATATATTTATACTAATTTATACTAATAATATACTTATATACTTATACTAATATATATATATTAGTATATTATAATATACTAATATACTTATACTAATATATATATATATATATATATATTTCCATCTCAGATGGCAATGTGAATTCTTTAACATGATAAACAGCCTACAACCAGCTCTAGCCCTTCCTTATTCTCACTGCAAATTCTTTAATTTTGTTCTTACTTGTATCTGTTCTGTCCTATTGTATTTGTTGAAGCAGCCAATAGAGCCTTGATATCTTTATTGAGATTTTCATTATGAACACCCTACAGATAAAAGCTATTCATAGAACTAGTCAAATTACTCTAGTCTGATTATAATGCCCAAAGTTTCTCCCCCCAAAAATGCAAACTATCAATTTTGCAATTTTATAAGCTTTGTGCTAGAATAAAAGGAATGTGGCTTTATTATTTCTTTTTGCAAAGTTTGTGGACAGATTGACAATTGACCACCAGTTGACAGATTTGCTTCTCATATAAAATGTTTGCCTACCTCTGATAAGATTTCTACAATGCATTAGCTAATGTAATATAACTGGTTCCAAGAGGATTTGGGGGGGGGGGTGTCATAAGATTAAGCCATAAAATTTATAAAGCATTTAAAGATACTTTGATAAGGAGTCCATAAAATCATATAAGTAATTTTCAAGTGTGAATCATGGATAAAAGCACAATATCAAAACATATTTCTGCTTGAAATAAGAGGAAAACAACAAGGACCTCTTTTTATCTCTTCGGAATCATTGCTATGGACTAAACTGGATGGTTATACACAAAAGTTACAAATGGTGCATTATATATTTACAATGATCATTTCTCCTAAATAAGATACATAATGGGAACTGATAGCTGTTGTGTTTTAGGATGGGGAGGCAGACATTTTCTTTGTCCCTGAATACTAGAAGTAATCTGATATTAGACATCAACCGCTAAAATTTGCAATCAGCATACAATAACTTTTTCCAGAATAAAGTACAGAATAGCTTTAATTCCCAGAATTCTCTAGCCAGCATAGTTATTGCTGGGAATTTGGAGAACTGAACTCCATGGATAGAGATATCCAACCTGAAGAAACTTTCAAGATTGATTGTGAACTGCAATTATTATGGCTGAAATATTTTAACCAGTTTTGGGGCTTTGTTGCTTCTTCTCCATCTTTTTTTCCTTTCCTTTTATTCTCTTTTCTTTTTTTCTTTGCAATACCTTGCCGGATGGAATATTCTGGAAATTTTGAAAGTTGACATGCTCTTTTGTGCCCATTATGCTTAGCCCTAACAAATGTTATTAGCCACCTATGGATTTGGGATTCATTTTTTCAATGGGCCCACAGGAATCTGATTGCATTTTAACTTATCCTCCTGTCCCTTTTCTTTTTTAAATAAAATAAAATATAGATAAAGGTAAAGGTTCCCCTCGCACATACGTGCTAGTCGTTGCCGACTCTAGGGGGCAGTGCTCATCTCCGTTTTAAAGCCGAAGAGCCAGTGCTGTCCAAAGACATCTCCGTGGTCATGTGGCTGGCATGACTCAACGCCAAAGGCGCATGGAATGCTGTTACCTTCCCACCAAAGGTGGTCCCTATTTTTTCTACTTGCATTTTTACGTGCTTTCGAAACTGCTAGGTTGGCAGAAGCTGGGACAAGTAACGGGAGATCACCCCGTTACACGGCAGCACTAGGGATTCGAACCGTCGAGCTGCCGACCTTTCAATCAACAAGCTCAACGTCCTAGCCCCTGAGACACTGCGTCCCTTAAAATAAAATATATTCATCAATAAATACGAATAACTGTAAATTTGGATAACCTATGGCTAGGCTATTGTGATCTGAAAGTATACCAGTTCCACAATCATCACTGCAGTCTTACAAGCTAATTTAGTGATACCTAAGCACTTAAAAACGCTAAGTGACTGAAATGTTTTAGAGAGAGATTTATTGTTCTTTTGATAATTTTATCCCACCCCAGGTTACATATACTTATGCAACAGAATAAACAACTCAGCCCAGGCTATTCATCATGTCCAAAGTAAGATGCAAAATCAGTTTCCCCAGCAGCTCTCACTCCTGTTTGTCAGCAACTGGCATGACTAGCTGCCCTCATTAGCTTTTCCTCCATGAAATCACTGTGGCTGAAATGAAGGTGATCACACAAATCCCCAGCTGGCACTCCAGATGTGCTGGAACTCCAGAATTTTGAGCCGGTGTGCTCCATCCCAATACCACGAAAGCAGGAACTTAAAAATAAGACTTGCAAAAGCAATCTCCTCCCCAAATAGTATGATAGATCACACATTTTATAGACAACAAGCTTAACAAAAGAAATGTAGAGTTCATCTCCGGCATGTTATGTGGACAAATTAAAACATTTTTTATTGGATGACAGCACGTCAGACTGCTTTCCCAGCAGGTTGGGAAATCTGAATAGCTTATTAATCATGTGCCTACTTCCATCTGGAAAGGTGTTTCTCCCTGAGAGAAGGAAAGGAATGGGTGTCTTCTCTTGCCATTCACACAAAGGCAGTGACTGGCAATGAGCCAGTTCATGCTGGTTTTGGCAGATAGTGGATACCTACAAACATACATATAATTAGAGGAGTCAGGCAACTAGAGAACCACGCTCACCTCTACTTTGGATTGATGTACAATCTACTCTGCAGGACTGAGTGAAAGGGAAAGTACTTCTTCTATTTTCCAGAAGAAATTGATAATCAGACAAGACAGGATCATGATATTAGATTAGATTAGATTAACAGAGTTGGAAGAGACCTTATAGGTCATCTAGTCCAACCTCCCACTCAAGCAGGAGACCCTACACCATTTCTGACAAATGGCAATCTCTTCTTAAAAGTCTCAAGTGATAAAGCTCCCACAACTTCTCACTGTCAGAAAGTTCCTCCTTATTTCTAGGTTGAATCTCTCCTTGGTCAGTTTCCATCAATTATTCCTTGTCTGGACTTCAGGTGCTTTGGAAAATAACTTGACCCCCTCCCCTCTGCAGCAGTCTCTCAAATATTGCAACACTGCTATCACGTCTCCCCTGGTCCTTCTCTTCACTAGATTAGCCATGCCCAGTTCCTGTAACTGTTCTTCATATGTTTTAGTCTCCAGTCTCCTAATCATCCTGGCTGCTCTCCTCTGCACTTTTTCTAGAGTCTCAACATCTTTTTTTATAGTGTGATGGCCAAAACTCGATGCAGTACTCTTGGTTATCTCTGATTTAGCTCAGATAAGTTTTCAAAGAGTTATTTAATTTTTAAAGACATAAGCTAATATTTATTTCATAACTTCTTAAATAAAGGAGAGGGGGAAAAGTAAAGAAGCTAGGAGGCCACAAATATTTGGACTTGTGGCATCCTTGGATTATTAAGTCTTCAACAAGACCAATCACAAAAATAGCCACCAAAAGGAAGCAGGACTTAAGTGGACACACCATGAAACCAAGCACTGGGTTCGGAGATCAACCATTTGTATTTTCTAAGGGCACCTTCACACAGCTACTGTTTCCAACCCCCAATTTCTAAAACAAACATTTTGAGGGTATCTGTGGCCTTCAGTGCCATCAGCCTCACATTGTTGAGAATAAGGAGTGGAAATCAATGCCCATCAGAGCAGCAACAGAAAAGATAAAGAAAGACCATAAATACATATAGTATCTGGCAGTCAGTATTTTTTCGTGTAGGCCATATTCTACAAAGCATAGAAAAGAAGTAAGAATAATAAGAAAATAGATTAAACACATGAGATAGGAAGAAAAAAATATAGTTACAATTTATTTGTCCTCAAAATTTTCTATTCTTACAAACTAACCTTGCCCTCACCGCCATTCCTATATCACTTTGTACACTGCATCTTAGTCTTTTAGACTTCTCACCTCTCTTTTTACCAGAACCTCATTAACTCATTCAATCTTTAGGTAAGTTTGACCTATGATGTTTAATTTTCAGGACATTCTACTAAAAAAAAAGAGAGAGAGAAGCAGAAAGTACATTGTAGCTGCATATTCCTGTATTGTTGATGTTCCAAGTTGGCTTGTAATATTCCAGAGAAAGGGCTGTTGCTTGCAGACATCAACTACCATTTAAGAGCAGTCCATATCCTCAAAGTGCCATAGTCTTATTGACTATAAAAGAATTGCACTGGCAGTGGCTTTGGTGAGATTTATTGCAAATATACGAAAGATGGCTACCACATCACTACTACCAGCGTAGCCATGGCAGACAGCGGTGGCTGAGACTGTGGCCAGAGTATTGAAAATTGCACTTCTGAGAGACCTGTCAAAGACTCCTGGGGGGGAAGAGTGGGAAAGGTTGAAGAGGGTTTTTTTCCCACCCTGCAGTAAGAGAAGTGGGAAATAGAGATATTTGATTCAGCTATTATATTATCTTTTGGTGCTCAGTTGCCAATTCAGCACTTAGCCAGCCCTTGACAATGGAACTTCAATCCCTTCTGAGGCCAGATTAGCTAATTTTGTGAGGTTAGCAGCTCCTTTCTCACAATTGTACAAACCTCTTTCTGATTGGCATCCTGTCACTATTTTGGAAATTCTTGAACAAAATTCAGAACTTAAAAAAAAGGCAAGATAGCTGGTGGAGACATCATTCCAAATGATTTTTAAAAATCTAATACAGAATGATGGATCCTTATTTCGATATTTTTATTTATCCACATTGGCCAATTTATTCAAATACCCATAGAATGAAGTTGCTCAATAACTTTTCCAATGCTTAAAAGGGTCTAATCCAGTCAATTATTACCCAATTAACTTGCTCAGCATGATAAGTAAAATATTTGTTAGGCATCTATACACAAAACTGATGGATTGGCTGATCATGAAAAGATTTAAGCTGTAGCACAAGCCAGCTTTGAGCCAGGCTTCTCAATCTCTGATCACAGCATCACTCTGCACCTCTTAGACCCCCAGAGGGACCCTCTATGTTCCCTTCATTGACTTGAAGATGGCTTTTGATTCAATCCCCCAGGAATGACTGTGGCAAAAACTAGTTGACTCCTTTGCTGATTGCCTGCTTTTGCAGCTAATTCTAATGTTACTGGAGGACATTTCCATTTGGGTTTAATGTGATGTTAATAGTACTTTATCAGCGCCGATCCCCCAAAAACTAGTGGCAAGCAAGGGTAAATTGTGCCCCTCCTTTATTCGACTTTTATGTACTATAATGCAATTGTTCAGGCCCATTCCAGATGTGAATTTCACCTTCCTCACTATATCAGAAACCAATGTGTACACTGCTCTATGTTTAAATTGCAGATATTGTTTTCCTTACCCAAGGTGTACTCCACTGTGGCCTTTAGCCAAACTGAAGGACTGGAAATAAATTATTCAAAAATAAAATTCTTACATTTCACCAATGATGTTGCCCTCATATGTGGGAAATTGAGACATTTCTTTGAGTTTTTCCTCCAAAAGCGTCATGCTGTCAAGATATAGATAGTTGCAACTCAACCTCTTCAATATATCTTCTGATTCCTCAATTAACCCAAAAATATTTTACTATATTAATTACATGTTGAGCTCACAGGAGGCTAATTTAGGATCCTTTAAATTCTAGCTACTCTTCAACATTTTCATCAATGATTTGAATGAGGGGATAGATCAAATTTGCAGATGACACCAAACTGGCAGGAATAGCTAACACTCCAGAAGATAGTCTTAAGATACAAAAGGATCTTGACTGACTTGAACATTGAGTGCTATCTAACAAAATGAAATTCAAGGGTGAAAAAAATAAGGTTATATATTCGGGCAAGAAAAACCAAATGCATAGGTATAGTATAGGTCAGCTGTCACCAACTGGTGGTCCGTGGACCACCAGTGGTCCACGAGAAAATGTTGGTGGCCCGCAGAAAAATTATTTGCATTTTTTATAATTGCACTAAATCGGGTCCTCAGACTACAGCCACTGGGCCAGATACATGCAATGAATGTTTGTGTTGCTGCAGAGAGTCTTCTCTTTTGGGGTCTTTTTGTGTGGGTTGCGGGGGGAGGGGAGAAATTCTGACTTGGTCTGCTTCAGCCTCCTGGTGTGGGGCTTTGGGCGAAGGCTGGAGGGAAGTACCACTGGTGGCAAGAAGCTGGAGGGCCTTGTTCCAGTGGGACTGCATCATGTCCTGGAACTGGCTGACCATCTCAGCCCTCTGAGCATCCAGGCGCCAGTACTTGGCCTTGCACTCCCACAGGTCTTCCCTCTGCTTGGAAAGCCTATATTCATAGTCCTCAGTGAGGTGCTTCTCCTGAGCCTCCTTCTTGGTCAGATCCAATTTGAACTGAGCCAGCTATTTTGCCAACTCTTTCTTGTGGTGGCTTAGCTCCAACAACTGCTTCCTATTGGGGCCCTAAGGAGTCCGGGCAGGCAGATTCTAAGACTTCTAAGGTAAACATTTTTATTTATTACTATTTATCCAGCCCAGGTAAGCCTGAAACCTCCATTGTACAGACAAGATTATACCAATGAGGATGTGATTGCTGGACCTTATTCTGAACCATGGCCTGTTGATAGTATATCTGCTGAGTGTTCCTATTCCACCATCAATCATGCAGGAGATTATTCTCAAACATCTCATGATAAACACTTCCAGCCTATGTAGTTTAATTAGATTATATCTGTCCACATTTCTATTTTTTTATTTTTTATTTTTTATTTTTTTTTATTGAAAAAGTTTTTAAAAAAAACCAAAAACATTTCCCCCCCTTTTTTTCCCCTCCCTCCCAGAAAACCCCCTTCCCCCCTCCCTTCCCCCCCCCCGGCTTCTCGGGTCAATCACAAGGTATTGTTATACATAAACCAAACATAGAGTAAAATTTTTCCCTTCTAATCTAATTAACCTCATCCAAATCTTTTCATCTCCCAACCCCCTCCCCATTACATAAAATAATACTTCCTAATTATTCAAAGGCAATCTGATATTTCTTAATCTGATATCTGTTTTGTAGATAATCAATCCATTTTTTCCATTCAATTAAATATCTTTCCTGCGTATTGTCTTTTAAAAAAGCTGAGATTTTAGCCATCTCAGCCAAATTAATGACTTTCAATATCCATTCTTCTATTGTAGGTACCTCTTCTTTCTTCCAGTATTGTCCAATCAACAGTCTTGCTGCTGTTATTAAATTCAGAATCAATTTAGTCTCAATCCCTGTACAATCCGTTATAATTCCCAAAAGAAAAATTACGGCAGGAACTTTATCTTCTTCTTCAGTACATTTTGAATAATCCACCAAATTCTTATCCAAAAGGCCTTAATTTTCTTGCAAGTCCACCAAATATGAAAATATGTAGCATCATCACAATCACACCTCCAACATTTCGCTTGGATATTAGGATACATACATGATAATTTTTTGGGCTCTAAGTGCCATCTATAAAACATCTTATAAAAATTTTCCTTAAATTCTGTGCTTGTGTAAACTTAACATTTCTAACCCAGATTTTCTCCCATGTTTCCAACATTATTGGTTCCTGAATATTCTGTGCCCATTTTATCATACAGTCCTTTACCAAATCCTTTTCCGAATCTATTTCAAGCAACACATTATACAATCTCTTTATATGCTCCTGGGTCTGATTTCTAATTTGCTTTATTAAATTTTCCTCCCTTTGCATTATACCAATTTTTTGATCCTCTTTCCATCTAGCACTTATTTGCCCATATTGAAACCAAGTATAATTCCTCCCTTCTTCATTTAATACCTGTAATGATTTTAATTGCAATCTACCTCCTTCAGCATACAAAAGTTCTTTATAAGTAATCATTTCCTGTCTCTGTTCTATATTTATATTCTCTATTGCATGTCTGGGACTCACCTATATAGGAATCTTGTAGTCTAATTTATAAGAATATTTTTTCCAGACCTGCAAAAGAGCACTTCTCAACACATGATTCTTAAAAGCCCTATCCACTTTTTTTTCATAAAATAAATATGCATGCCATCCATATAACAAGTCATAACCTTCTATGTTCAAAATTCTTTCCTCCGTTAAATTAAACCAGTCACTTATTACTGAAAGGGCTACTGCTTCATAATATAGTTTAAAATTAGGCATTTTTAAGCCACCTCTTTCCCGTGAGTCCTGTATTATTTTCATTTTAACCCTCGCCTTTTTACCCTGCCATATAAATTTATTAATCCCAATCTGCCAATCCTCCAAATTTTTATCTTTCTTAATTATTGGTATCATCTGGAACAGAAACAAAAATCTAGGTAACACATTCATTTTAATAGCCGCAATCCTTCGCAATAGCGACAACTGCAATTTTTCCCAGACACTCATATCATTCTGAACTTTTTGCCATAACAAGTCATAATTATTCTTATAAAGTTTCTTGTTCGATGAGCTAATATAAACCCCTAAGTATTTAACCTTTTTTACCACCTCAAATCCTGTTATTTCCTCTAGTTTTTGTTTCTGTTGTATAGACATATTTTTGATTATCACTTTTGTTTTATTCTGATTTATTTTAAATCCTGATACCTTTCCATATTTATCAATTGCTTCCAACAAAAATCTACTTGAATTTATAGGATTTGTTAAAGTAACCACTACATCATCTGCAAAAGCTCTAACTTTGTACTCATATTGTCTAATTTTAATTCCCTCTATTTTCGTTAATTCTCGTATTTTATCTAATAATGGTTCCAGAGTCAAAACAAACAATAGTGGTGATAAGGGACATCCCTGTCTTGTTCCTTTCGCAATCTTAATAACTTCTGTCAAACTACCATTTATTATAATCTGAGCTGTTTGCTCTCCATAAATCGCTTTAATTATTCTAACAAAACAATCTCCAAATTGCATTTTCTCTATTAATTTAAATAAAAAATCCCAATGCAATTGATCAAAGGCCTTTCTGCATCCAAAAAAATAAGTGCTGCTGAAGTATTCTTCTTTTCCAAATATTCCAATATATTAATAATCTGTCTAACATTATTCCTCATCTGCCTCCCTTTTATAAAACCAGATTGATCAGTATGAATTCTTTGTTGTAAAACTAACATTAATCTATTTGCTATTATTTTAACAAAAATCTTATAATCATTATTTAAAAGTGAAATCGGCCTGTAGTTACCGGGTTTAGAGCAATCTTGCTCCTCTTTTGGTATCAGTGAAATAAAAGATGTTTTCCATGACGGGGTATTCCACTCCTAGTTGTATCTGATTAAATAATTCTTTAAGTGGGCCTAATATTTCATCCTGTAATTTTTTATAATAACTTGCTGTAAGACCATCTGTACCAGGGGTTTTCCCCATTTTTAATTGTTTAATTGCCTCCACTATTTCTCCAGTAGCTATCGGCCGATTCAACTCCTCCCTCTGTTCTAATGTTAGAGTATTAACCTTATAATCTTTCAAATAATCATAAATGTCCCTATTCGATATTTTATCTTTTGCATATAGAGCAGTATAAAATTCTGAGAAGGCCTTTTTAATTTTATCCTGTTGATATATCTCTTTACCTTTATATTCTATTTTTTGTATGACACGTGCTTTCTGTTTTTTCCTTAAGTTATATGCCAGCCATCTCCCAGGTTTATTTGCGTTACAGAAGGTATTATGTTTAGCATATTGTATATTCGTTGCCACCTGGTCTGCCATTAACATATTAAATTGACTCTGTAATATTCTTATAGCCTCTTTAAGTTTGTGATCTTGTGGGTTTTGAATTAATAACTGTTGCTTCTTTTGAATTTCTTCTTCCAAGTACCTACGCTGCCTTTGTTTATTATTCCTCTGCCTATTGTCCAAATATATCAATATACCTCTAATAAAAGCTTTACTCGCCTCCCACACAGTTCCTATAGGTGTCCCCTTGTGCATATTAAAATCAAAAAATTCTTTCAGCTGTTTCTTACAATGATTTACATTATCCTCATATCTAAACAGATTTTCATTCAGCCTCCATGTTCTACCACCTTTTTTCCCTTGTAATAATTCCATCCATACTGGGCTATGGTCAGTATAATTTTTCTTAAGTCCTCTCCTCGCTGTTCTTGCATACCATGGATTCTAAGAGCTCCTTCCATAAGTTTATGTTGTAATATCACAACCTGATCTTCATTTTGATCCACTTTTTTCTGAACACCTTGCATTTTGTCTTCTAAATGCTTATTTGACTGAGAGATCTGTTGCATTTCTTCTTCCAATCCCTCAGTTTTTTTACTCAATCCTTGAACAGCCATAAGAATATCTTCTCTTATTTTTGCATTAAAATTCTCCATCATCTCTTTTTGCCTATCTTCAGAAAGTTTTAATTGTACTTTCAATATATCCTCAAGACTTGGTTCAGATCCCCTTCTTCCAGAAGGCTTTAAAGGTTTAGCTGCCATTCTGTCTTCAAAAGAATCAGGAATTTAAACTTAAAAACTTTTCTTTACTCCTTTCAGTATAAGAGAACTCCGTTTGTAACAATCCACAAATAACGCTACTTTGTTGTACTAAAAAAAATCACTTTCACTTTCAGACGCCATTTTAAAAGTCAATTAATCAGAGACAAAGAGAAGTTTCAAATTTCAAATGGGGAGTCGGTATACTTGCCGTGTTGTTTCTACTTCAAAGATCGAATGCTTGTGAAATTCCCGTCTGCTTAGAAAATCAATCAATTTAACAAGTCCTTTTGAGCAGAAGTGACTCCTACTCCTTATTCCTGAAAAAAACAGGAGCACGTTTGAAGTTGGAGATAGTGAAGTTCGGTGGGACCATAAATCCAGAAAAATTCGCTCTTAAGAGCAAACACCCTGGCTAGATCTACCACTCCCCCACAGCTCTGCATAAACCCCCCTATGCCTGAGGAGTATGCTAAGGTCAGTGAACAGTGATTTATACTGTTTCACTGACTTTTACGATCTTCTAACGCGGAGTGCCCTGTTAGAGCACCCTGCAGGAGCAGTGACGTCACTGGAAGTCCCCTGTCCACATTTCTATTATGTAGAATAAAATTGGCATGATAGCTCAAATTTCTCTTTTCAGGCTGTTGTTCCTCTTCTTTCAGAGGCATCACTGTTGTAAAAGTCACTTGAGCACAGCCATGTTGTGCAACAACATCAATATATACAGCAACCATTGATGTAACAATCAAAGTGCTACATTCAATATTTTGATTAAGGCACCTGCTCCATAAACTCACCTCTTAGGGTTAATTCAGGTGCCATTGGTTGATATGGCCTTAGTCTTTTTTGCTCAGCCTCCTTTGTTTATGACATCTAATATTTTAAACTGAACAGTGGGGACAGAGAATTAATTGATACAGAAAATTTCTGTCCCCAGCAATCCAAAATTAAAAGGGTTATCAGCGCATGTAACATAGATGTCTGTGTGGGTAAGACTATCAGCCCTCCTATCAAGCAAAACCAAGCATTTAATAGTGAGTGCCATACCATGTGCAGTAAACCAACAGGTGGCAAGAAAGTAGGGGCAGTCAGGCACAACACAGGTTATGTAGACAGTAAACACAAGGTCAATCCAAATGGACTCAAATGTCTATACACCAATGCACAGAGTATGAGGAATAAACAGGGTGAATTAGAAATTCAAGTAAATGAGGGCAGATATGATATTGTTGCCATTACGGAAACTTGGTGGGATGAAACTGACAAATGGAACATACAACTAGAGGGATATAAATTATTTAAAAGAAATAGACCAAATAAAAGAGGAGGAGGAGTTGCACTATATATAAGAAATAACTACATCTCTACAGAAATAGAGCACAACAATGATGAAAATCATCTTGAATGTATTTGGGTCAATATAAAAGGGGTGAAAAACGATATTACCATAGGTCTATACTATAGGCCACCCAAACAAACAGAGGAAGTAGATGAACTTTTTGCTAGTCAGCTAACTAAGGTATGTAGGAAACACATCACAGTAGTAATGGGGGATTTTAACTACCCTGACATCAACTGGGAGACAAACTCTGCACCAAGCGGAAGATCCAACAGGTTCCTAACAAACCTAGCAGACAACTTTGTTTCCCAAAAAGTAGAGAAGGCAACAAGGGAATCAGCCTTACTGGACTTAATTCTCACTTATTTATTTATTTATTTATTTTATTTTATTAGATTTTTATACCGCCCTTCTCCCGAAGGACTCAGGGCGGTGTACAGCCAAATAGTAAAAAACCCACAATATACACATTAAAACAAAACTAAAACCAAGCATATTACAGGAATGGCCGAAATTTAAAACAATTTAAGATCCTAAAATTCATAAAAAGCCCCAATTAAAAATTTAATAAAACTTTTAAGCCAGTCCCGCTTGAATAAATAGGTGCGTTTTCAGCTCACGGCGAAAAGTCCGAAGATCAGGCACTAGATGTAAACCAGGGGGAAGTTCATTCCAAAGCGTAGGAGCTCCAACAGAGAAGGCCCTATCCCTGGGGGCTGCCAGCCGACATTGTTTGGCGGACGGCACCCTGAGAAGGCCCTCTCTGTGTGAGCGTACGGGTCGGTGGGAGACATAAGGTAACAGCAGGCGGTCCCGTAAGTACCCGGGCCCTAAGCCATGGAGCGCTTTAAAGGTGGTAACCAAAATCTTAAAGCGCACCCGAAAGACCACAGGAAGCCAGTGCAGGCCGCGCAGGATTGGTGTTACATGGGAGCAACGAGTTGCTCCCACTATTACCCATGCAGCTGCATTCTGGACTAGCTGCAGCCTCCGGGTGCACTTCAAGGGCAGCCCCATGTAGAGAGCATTGCAATAATCCAAGCGGGAAGTGACAAGAGCATGAGTGACCATGCATAAGGCATCCCGGTCAAGGAAGGGGTGCATCTGGTGAACCAAGCGTACTTGGTGAAAGGCCCTCCTGGAGACGGCCGCCAAATGATCATCAAACGACAGCTGCCCATCCAAGAAGACACCCAAGTTGCGCACCCTTTCCATTGGGGCCAATAACTCGCCTCCAACAGTCAGCTGCAGCTGCAGCTGGCTGTACCGGGGTGCCGGCATCCACAGCCACTCCGTCTTGGAGAGATTGAGTTTGAGTCTGTTTCTCCCCATCCAGACCCGTACGGCTTCCAAACACCGGGACAGCACTTCGACAGCTTCGTTGGGGTGGTCCGGGGTGGAGAAGTACAGCTGCGTGTCATCAGCGTACAGATGGTAATTCACCCCGAAACCACTAATGACCTCACCCAGCGGCTTCATGTAGATGTTGAACAGAAGGGGCGAGAGAATCGACCCCTGAGGCACCCCACAAGTAAGGCGCCTTGCGGTCGATCTCTGCCCCCCTGTCAACACCGTCTGCGACCGGTCGGAGATATAGGAGGAGAACCACCGATAAACAGTGCCTCCCACTCCCAAACTCTCCAACCGGTGCAGCAAGATACCATGGTCGATGGTATCAAAAGCCGCTGAGAGATCTAATAGGACCAGGGCAGAGGAACAACCCCTATCCCTGGCCCTCCAGAGGTCATCCACCAACGCGACCAAAGCTGTCTCCATACTATGACCGGGCCGGAAGCCAGACTGGAACGGGTGTAGATAGACAGCTTCATCCAGGTACTGGGGAAGCTGCCATGCAACCACACTCTCTACAACCTTCGCCACAAAGCGAAGGTTGGAGACTGGACGATAATTCCCTAAAATAGCTGGATCCAGGGAAGGCTTCTTGAGGAGGGGTCTCACCACCGCCTCTTTCAAGGCAGCGGGGAAAACCCCTTCCACCAATGAAGCATTTATAATTCCCCGGAGCCAGCCTCATGTCACTTCCTGAGTAGCCAGTACTAACCAGGAGGGACACGGGTCCAGTAAACATGTAGTTGCATGTAACCTCCCCAGCAACCTGTCCACGTCCTCGAGGGCCACAGAATCAAACTCATCCCAGACAACCTCAACAAGACACTAACAGAGATGAAATGATAGAAGGTGTAGAAGCTACAGGAACCTTGGGGGCAAGTGACCACGCAATATTGGAATTCAACATTAAGTAAACACAAGTAGTAGAACAAAGTCAAACTAGAGTCTTGGACTTTTAAGAGAGCTAATTTCAATAAACTTAGAAAGAGCTTGAGAAGGATTCCATGGATAAGAATCCTCAGGGGGAAAACAACTCAAGAAGCTTGGGAAATTTTGAAAAGTGAGATTATAAAAGCGCAGGCTAGCACAATACCAATGAAGAAGAAAAATAATAGATCTCAAAAGAAACCAGCATGGATGCATAAAGAAGTATCTGACAAATTGAAAGACAAAAAGGACAAATATAAAAAGTGGAAAGAGGGGCAAATAACTAAGGCAGAATATCAGCAAATAGCCCGAGCCTGTAAAGATGAAGTGAGGAAAGCTAAGGCTCACAATGAACAAAGGCTAGCGACAAAAGTAAAAAATAACAAAAAAAGCTTCTTCCAACATGTTAAAAACAAGAAAAAAGTCAAGGAAACAATTGGCCCATTGCTGGGAGAAAGTGGCAAGAAGATGACAAGCAACAGGGAGAAAGCAGATCTACTTAACTCATTTTTGCATCTGTCTTTACACAAAAGGAAAAACAATCCAACCTATCAAAACAGCACCACAAAAACAGATTAGAAACACAAGTTAAAATAGGGAAGAAAATGGTAAGTGAACACCTGTCTACCCTAGACGAGTTCAAATCACCAGGACGGATGGATTACACCCAGGGTTCTGAAGGAACTTGCAGACAAATCTCAGAACCACTGAACTGTATCTTTCAAAGATCCTGGAGCACAGGGGAGCTGCCAGAGGACTGGAAAAGAGCTGATGTAGTTCCCATCTTCAAAAAAGGAAAAAAAACAGATCCAGGAAACTACAGACCTATCAGCCTGACCTCAATACTGGGGAAGATTCTGGAAAAGATAATCAAGCAACGAATCACCGAACACCTAGAAGCAAACAAAGTAATGACCAAAAGCCAACATGGGTTTGTCAAAAACAGATCATGCCAGACTAATCTTATTGCATTCTTTGACAAAGTGACAAAATTAGTAGACCAGAGGAATGCTGTCGATATAATTTACTTGGACTTCAGTAAAGCATTTGATAAAGTAGACCATAACCTACTACTAGATAAAGTAGAAAAATGTGGGTTAGACAGCACCACCACCAGATGGATTCGTAACTGGCTGACCAACCGCACTCAACGTGTAGTCCTCAACGGAACTACATCCACATGGAGGGAAGTATGCAGTGGAGTACCCCAAGGCTCTGTTTTAGGCCCAGTACTCTTCAACATCTTCATCAATGACTTGGACGAGGGGATAGATGGGGAACTCATCAAATTTGCAGATGACACCAAGCTGGCAGGAATAGCCAACACTCCAGAAGATAGGCTCAAATTACAGAAAGATCTTGACAGACTTGAACATTGGGCGCTATCTAACAAAATGAAATTCAACAGTGAAAAAAGTAAGGTTCTACATTTAGGCAAAAAAAACAAAATCCACAGGTACCGTATATGTGGTACCTTGCTCAATAGTAGTACCTGTGAGAGGTACTACACTGTGGAGTCCTAGTGGACAGCCATTTAGATATGAGCCAGCAGTGTGCAGCTGCTGCTAACAAAGCCAACATAGTTCTGGGCTGCATAAACAGAGGGATAGAATCCACTTTATAATGCCTTGGTAAGGCCACACTTGGAATACTGCATTCAGTTTTGGTCGCCACGATGTAAAAAAGATGCTGAGACTCTAGAAAGATTATTATTATTATTATTATTATTATTATTATTATTATTATTATTATTATTATTATTAATAATAATAATAATAATAATAATAATAATAATAATAATATAGCCTGTGTTTTCTGATTCTTCTATTAAAAACAAAATCATTGGGATATGTTGCATCTGGAAAGTTCAGCTCATTTACACTGCATTGAACTCCTGCAGGTCCATCAAGACCCTTTGCTATTGACAGCTGAAGTGTTACTGTGCTGGAAACAGCATTTTGCATTAATTTTCTATAATCCGTATTATAGAATCCACTAAGCCGTATCTGTAATCCACCAGTTGCATTAGATTAGGCACTAAACGATCCAGATTCATCCTCTAATATTGTATGTGAAGATGAACCAGACAAAACAGAGCTTTAGCCATAGTTCAATAACATAAAACTAGTAGATACCTTCCGTTTTGGAGGTTGCGCCTTAATTTTCAATAAGAAGATGAGTCCAAAATTAGAGGAACACTTATCAAGCACCAGGGAAATCAGGAGATCTAGGCAGTTCAAATGTGTATAAATAATTATTGTAAGTTTGAACTCTCTAGAAGAATCTGAACTACTAACAGTCAAGGGAAATTAGTGGGAGTTAAGAATGGGAGGAGTTCAAGGTGGGCTGGACTTAGATCTCTTGGGACTCATGACTGATGATGCGTTTGACCTCTCCCTCAGGCTCAGCCTGGTCATTTGCTCTATCACTTCCACAACTGATGAGAGATTATATATCAAGCAGCCATTATTAGAAATCTATCTAAGTCCCCGCCCTGTTCAATGTTAAACTATTTATTCTCATATATCCTTTACTTTCAACATGCATTCTTCTTGGATTTAGCAACCACCTTTTCATTCCATATTTGTACAAAATATTGTTTTCTAATCCTATTCACTTTATTATGTAATTTCTCCAAAATCAATAAATAGCAGCAAAACTTCTTTCTTACATTCAAACAAAAAGCAAAGAATAACCCAAACAAGAGGCATTTTATATGCATCTCATCCCATACTAAATTCTTGTCAATTTTACCCCAAATGACTTCATCTGAGGAAACAGTATGTAAAACTGTCAAACTAGCATTCTCTTCCTAATTCTTCTTAGGGTACCTAAAATTCAGAAGCTAGGAGGAAAATGTGAGGAAAGAGTTCCATACCAAGAAGGATATGTGTTATTAGAGGAGCAAAAGTAGAAAACAGCATTTTCCCCATAGAAAAACATAGTCTCTGTGTGTATTTGTTTGCCTATGGTTAAAGCCTAGTGATATTAGCCAGTTATGTTCAAATGATGTAGCAAGCTAACTATCACTGAAATTATGGCCTTAAGTTCAATGCTAGTTGTTGAGTTGGGTGAGTGAGGAGGCACAAAACCAAGGCACGAGTGACCACAGCTCTTTTTATTAGAGTGAGACTTCAGCAACTGGCACCAGACAAAGTGCCCTTTATATACACACCTTGCTGAGGCACCAGCCAATCGGTATCAAGTATTTTTCCCTCCAAAATTCCCACCAATTGGTTCTTACACAACACTAGTGCATATTGTTTCAGTGATAACCATTGATGCATTCTGCCAAAAAATGCAACTAGTAAACCGTGGAACCTCTATTTGTGATTTGTTTTGTGCAACACATAAGGTCTTAGGGGAAGCTTAGAGGGAGGGATGATGGCCATGATGGTGGAGGGAGGCTTAATATACAGCACCTGTATTTTTTTCCCCAAACTAGGGCTGGGGGTGGGCAGGGAGTCTAGTTGGTAAAGAAGAACTAACTTAAGGTTTATTGGTTCTGGGTCTTACTTCAGAATGATGCACTGCTGAAACAGTTACACAGTGGGAGAGAAAAATAATGAACTTGTAGGCTGCATGTTGTTTTGGGGCCATTGGTTGTCCATCCTAATGCTAATCAAGCCAGGGATGGAACCACCTGGCTTTGTTAGCAGTCCCTGTGGTGAGAGGAACCAAAGGGAGTGCTTGAAGCAACATGGGGCAGCACACCTTCAAACTGATCAATATTCAAGATATTCAACATGCTAAAATTACAGTTAATTTTAGAATGTGAAAGGAAGCAAGTTCTTCTTATTGTTATTACTTATTTGGAAATGAGAACAACAAGATCAAGTTTTGTTTATTTCCTGAATAGGGAAGTGAAATTATGTGTGTATGTGTGTGTTGGTGTGTGATTTGTAATCAAACACAAATCTGTAATTAGAACATATGACCACATTTGTAATTAAAGCAAGCAAGCACGATAAACTCCTAATATTCTGATAAAAAGTATTTGTGCTTGGAAAGTTTGCAACTGAATTTAAAATTATGGAAAGGAATAATATATGGAAAAGAAAGGAGGGGTTAAAAAAGTGTAAATCCTTTAACACCACATAGTGAATTAATCAAATGGGTTATGGACTGAGGACTACATAATTAAACATGCAAGGTATGAAGGTAAAGTACCAGAATACATGAAGAGGATAATTCCTTTAGTCAGCAAATGGGCAATAACAAGAAAGGAATTTTTGTCTGGGGATATTGAGCAGTTGTATAAACATATGATGCAAAGGCTTTTTCAAATAGACATAACATTGCCATATGCTCCATCAAAAAACTGCGGAGGAACTTGGGAAAAACAGAATGATTTAAGACCAGCTATATTCCTTTCTGCCATCACTTGGTTTGCTGAGCACAGACAGCACAAGGTAAGGAGTGTCGTTAAATGAGGACACATTGAAAGACCAGAGTGTGCCCCAGAGAGCCCTGGGCTGAGATAATGAAAGCTAGTAAACATCACCAAGGAGCGGCTGTCTTCCTTAGAGCACAGAAGAAAAAAGCATTCTGCACTTGCATTAAGTCCTCTGATCCCTCATTGCATATGCAATAGCTACTTCAGTGGCGCACCAGAAGCCCATTAAAATGGTTAGACCTGTATCCCATTTGCAAACTTTGGTTGTCCGTGTGCAGATGACTAAGAAGGCAAAGTTTGGATTGAAATGGCAGGAGAAAATGCAGTAGAAGAGAGCCTCTGCTCTTGTATAAATATCACACCTTGATTTATACCGTTCTGCCTTGGCCAAAATTTTCTACGCTATTGGCTCAGCATGCCTGAGCACTGGAACTTGGGAGAAGAACACTAAGCTGCCTTAGGGACTGAGGCTGGATAAGCATATTTTGCTAATCTTGTTTTTGCAAGCATTAGAGCACAATCTGCTCCATTGTTTCCTTAAGCACAACCCAAGCAATCACAATCAAGTCCAGGTCAAAGTTGTGATGAACACAAACTGAAGGCTGCTACTCCTGAGTAAGAGCTTTGGTTTTCTTCCTTATCTCCTGGGAGAGCAGCAAAGAGAAGAAAGAAGGAGAAAATGAAATGTTATATGCCAAAAACAATCTTAAATTCATAAGGACAGGGATACTGTAAGGATTTAACTTTCTGTGCATTTTTTTCCAATCAATCAATAAAATTTCATTTAGCCACTGGGTAAAGTATGTAGATGATGATGATGATGATGATGATGATAAACTTGAATCAATACTCAACACAGTTGAACTGTTCAGCAGCGACATCAGAACGAAATTTGGACTTGAAAAATGTGCTATACTATCCATGCAGCGAAAAAAAATGGAAAAAATAGAAGGAATAGAACTGGAAAATGGAAGCATTGTGAAAGCATTAACAAAAGATGATGGTTACTAATACCTACAGTAGGCATATTGGAAGCAGATAACATCTTGAATGGAAAAGTCAAAGAGTCAACACAAAAGGAATACATCAGGAGGGTCCGCAAAATATTAAAATCAAAACTGAATGCTGGAAACACAATTAAAGCCATTAGTACAATAGCAGTTCCAGTGATACACTACCCAGCTAGAATCATCACCTGGACTTTGGCTGAACTGGAAAACCTGGACCGGAAAATGTGTAATCTTAACATCCACAAAGTGACACCAACAAGTTGTACCTGGCAAGAAGAATGGGGGGCAGAAGGTTATTGCAAATCCATCAAACTATAGAAGAAGAAATACGAAGTTTGAATGATTATGTGAACCAAAGTACAGAAAGATTGCTGCAGGCTGTGAAAATGGAGACCATTATAAAAACAACAGAAACAAAGGCAGAATATAAGGAAAAACAGTTGGATGACAGATTAAATGGATGGAAAACCAAAGCTCTGCTTGGACAGCACTTGAAAAACATTGAAAAACATCAAACTGATTACAAAGCTAGACACGATCGAGTTGCTAAATTAGTCCACTGGTCATTATGTAACAAATACGATATACCTGTATCAGAAAAGTCATGGGAGCACAAAGTAGAAAAAGTTACCAAAAATGAGACAGCGAAGATCTTGTGGAACTTTCAAATACAGACGGATCGGCATTTAGAACATAACACGCCAGATATCACGGTTGTTGAGGGGGAAAGCATACAGTTTATTGATATCGTTGTACCAGGAGGTAAAGAAAAAGAATGGGGAAAAAATCATGAAATATCGCAACCTGGCCATCGAAACTACACGGTTATGGATGAAACATTTAACAGTGATACCCATTGTCATCAGGGCACTTGATACCATATCCAAGAATTTTACAAAACACATCAAGAAATTTCAGCTTCCTTCAATAACACCAGCAGAACTGCAAAAAATTGTGCTACTCGGAACATCATATATTTTAAGAAGATACTTAGTTGATACCTAGGATGCTGGCAGCAACCCGTATCAACTATTAGTACCAATCAATGGTATTTGTGACACATTTTTAAATGTTCAGTTGACTGAGTTTCATGTTTAATGAATAAAAGAGAATGATGATGATGATGATGATGATGATGATGATGATGATGATGATGATGATGATGATATGATGATGATGATGATGTCAGAAAGGGTAATTATTTAGATTAGGAGTGCAATGGAGAAGTATTTAACATGAAGTATTTCCTATGATCACTGCTACTACTGCAAACAAAATGATGTATTTTTAAAAAATTAACTCAATCACAAGCTACTTACTTTGGAGCTCAGTTTTAATTAAATTAGTTTATCTAAAAAAGCATAGGTTTTAAATGTAAAAATTCAGTTTTTAATCTTTGGCATCAGCAACTAATAATGGAACTCAACTACTGCTGGTCTTATAGGCAATACTGAACAAGAGAATGTGATTAGACAAACCATTTGGAGAGACACCTTTCAATATACATTGACTGTGCTTTGCTAGTAGTTCTGATGGAGTGTGTTCTTCATGTATACATACTGCACTGAACTTCTTGCAAAACCCTTAAAATGGCTACCTCAATATTTCACAGCAAAGGTGTCTGCAAGAGGGATGAAATAAGTTAAGATGGTAACTGCAATTCAAACCATTCCCCTTTTTAGATGTGTCTTCTCATATGACAGAAATCCATATTTTCTGACTTATATTTTAGGCTTTTCACTCATAATTAAATCTTCACCTTCAATTCTCTGCATGAATTCATCTACTCTACAAGATGAAATCAGCTTCATACTGTAACCTTTCCCCCTCTTAATTTCACTGATTCAGAATGTATTTCTTTTATCTGTTAATTATCTGATTTTATCTGTTAATTATGCTCTTTACCATCCACTCTTCTTTTATTTCTAATTGATCTTCTATATGCCAGCATGGGAGTTTTGGGCACATTTGAGCCAGATGCCACAAGGGCAACCAAAGGTCAGTTTTAGCCTGAGCATATCCAACACTATTCTATGCAAGCTAGAATCCAATGACTACCTTGCAAACCAACATTTTGAATACAACCAATTAGTAGATACGTATATCTAAGATATGAATTAAATAAATAAATGACCAAATGGAGCATTTTCTATAAACTTTGGGGAAGAGGACAAATCAATAGCATTGATGAAAAATTGTGCACTGAGGGGTATTTTTTCTTTAAAGAAAAAAGTTACCAAAAGATATGGAATCTAGTTACAGATCTAGAATATCTAGATACAGATCTAGAATATCTAGATATTCTAAGGCAGATATTCTAGATATTCTAAGGCAGAATATCAGCAAATAGCCCGAGCCTGTAAAGATGAAGTGAGGAAAGCTAAGGCTCACAATGAACAAAGGCTAGCGACAAAAGTAAAAAATAATAAAAAAAGCTTCTTCCAACATGTTAAAAACAAGAAAAAAGTCAAGGAAACAATTGGCCCATTGCTGGGAGAAAGTGGCAAGAAGATGACAAGCAACAGGGAGAAAGCAGATCTACTTAACTCATATTTTGCATCTGTCTTTACACAAAAGGAAAAACAATCCAACCTATCAAAACAGCACTACAAAAACAGATTAGAAACACAAGTTAAAATAGGGAAGAAAATGGTAAGTGAACACCTGTCTACCCTAGACGAGTTCAAATCACCAGGACCGGATGGATTACACCCCAAGGTTCTGAAGGAACTGGCAGACGTGATCTCAGAACCACTGAACTATATCTTTCAAAGATCCTGGAGCACAGGAGCTGCCAGAGGACTGGAAAAGAGCTGATGTAGTTCCCATCTTCAAAAAGGAAAAACAGATCCAGGAAACTACAGACCTATCAGTCTGACCTCAATACCGGGGAAGATTCTGGAAAAGATAATCAAGCAACGAATCACCGAACACCTAGAAGCAAACAAAGTAATAACCAAAAGCCAACATGGGTTTGTCAAAAACAGATCATGCCAGACTAATCTTATCGCATTCTTTGACAAAATGACAAAATTAGTAGACCAGAGGAATGCTGTTGATATAATTTACTTGGACTTCAGTAAAGCATTTGATAAAGTAGACCATAACCTACTACTAGATAAAGTAGAAAAATGTGGGTTAGACAGCACCACCACCAGATGGCTGACCAACCGCACTCAACGTGTAGTCCTCAACGGAACTACATCCACATGGAGGGAAGTATGCAGTGGAGTACCCCAAGGCTCTGTTTTAGGCCCAGTACTCTTCAACATCTTCATCAATGACTTGGACGAGGGGATAGATGGGGAACTGATCAAATTTGCAGATGACACCAAGCTGGCAGGAATAGCCAACACTCCAGAAGATAGGCTCAAGTTACAGAAAGATCTTGACAGACTTGAACATTGGGCGCTATCTAACAAAATGAAATTCAACAGTGAAAAAAGTAAGGTTCTACATTTAGGCCAAAAAAACAAAATGCACCAGTACCGTATATGTGGTACCTTGCTCAATAGTAGTACCTGTGAGAGGGATCTTGGAGTCCTAGTGGATAACCATCTAGATATGAGCCAGCAGTGTGCAGCAGCTGTTAAAAAGCCAACACAGTTCTGGGCTGCATAAACAGAGGATAGAATCAAGATCACGTGAAGTGCTAGTACCACTTTATAATGCCTTGGTAAGGCCACACTTGGAATATTGCATCCAGTTTTGGTCGCCACGATGTAAAAAGATGTTGAGACTCTAGAAAGAGTGCAGAGAAGAGCAACAAAGATGATTAGGGGACTGGAGGATAAAACATATGAAGAACGGTTGCAGGAACTGGGTATGTCTAGTTTAACAAAAAGAAGGACCAGGGGAGACATGATAGCAGTGTTCCAATATCTCAGGGGCTGCCACAGAGAAGTGGGAGTTGGGCTGTTCTCCAGAGCACCTGAGGGTAGAACAAGAAGCAATGGGTGGAAACTGATCAAGGAAAGAAGCAACTTAGAACTAAGGAGAAATTTCCTGACAGTTAGAACAATTAATAAGTGGAACGACTTGCCTTCAGAAGTTGTGAATGCTCCAACACTGGAAATTTTTAAGAAAATGTTGGATAACCATCTGACTGAGATGGTGTAGGGTTTCCTGCCTGGGCAGGGGGTTGGACTAGAAGGCCTCCAAGGTCCCTTCCAACTCTGATGTTATGTTATGTTATCTATGACATATATCTTTGATGATTCATGCAAGAATCAAACCTAATAATGCACTAATAAATTCTGACAAAGAGAGAAGAGAGTAAATACTGTATCATATAATCCAAAAGCTAATGATGAATTCAACAAAGTGTGAAGAAAAGTTGTTTGAGTTGAATATGATAGCAATATGAGAAAAATAGTAGTCAGGCTAAGAGTCCCTAATAACAGAACAGACTAAATACCAATTAAAAATACTGAGAAGATTATTAGATTATCTAACACAATAATACATAAAAAGCAAAGAAAGATGCTAAGAAACAATCAAGTCAACTCCTGGAGACAAGCAAGTTCTTCCTCAAACAGACTAATCCTTACTGAAACCCTCACTAATGCATATTGGTCAGCTTCAAACAATGAAACAAAAGAAAATACATGGTAACTTTGCTCTGATGAATTTCTTACGATTAGCATATTGTAAAACACCCACAAACAAATGGGCCGTGGTGGCTCAGGCTGTAAGATAGCCTGTTATTAAAACACAGCAGCCTGCAATTACTGCAGGCTCGAATCCCACCAGGCCCAAGGTTGACTTAGCCTTCCATCCTTTATAAGGTAGGTAAAATGAGGACCCAGATTGTTGGCGGGGCAATAAATTGACTTTGTAAATATACAAATAGAATGAGACTATTGCCTTACACACTGTAAGCTTCCCTGAGTCTTCGGAGAAGGGCGGGATATAAATGTAAATTTAAAAAACACAATCAAATTAATTTTTTTCTTGTGTCTCTACACATGCACAAACATACTAAATTCCAAAATGCACACATGAAGATAAATTACTACATGGTAAATTGTTGCAAATATTATTTGCAATTAGATGTTTGTTATTAGAGTCTGAATTTCATGCTGCAAGATCTGGTGATGAAATCATTTAGGCTCCTCCGAGAAATGTCTTTCATCCTCTTTATGAGAGCAGCATTCATGGCAGCTTTTATATCAGCAAGAAGAGTATCTCAGATAATTTCTCCTTCCATGGAGAATCAATACTGTGTAATCCATCAGTGTGATAGTCCTTTCTTATTTGTTTGGATTTCATTCTGTGGACAGACTATCAGAATAATTAATATAATGCTTTTTGCCTGAACAATTGAAGCAACTTTGTGGGAAAGACATCATGATCCAGTTAACTGAAGAATATTTTAGCAGCACGGGAAAAATAGCGAATTCCATAGACTTCACTGATGTCTTTCCAATTGTAGAAGCAAAGCAGTAAATCTACTGCAGAGGATCAAAGCCAAACAGCAATTTCATTAAAAGCAAGAAACAATTCCTGAAGACATTTCTTCCCCCAAAGTATATGTATCATACTCAGACAAATCTAGAGTGGCCTCACCAACACAAATGAGAAACAAGAACACTTGCCACTTCAGAAGAAAATAGAAAACTATAGATTTTATTTGCTGTAGAAATATCATCCAAATCTATTCACTCAATAACCATTTCACTTCTGCAAAAAAAAAGTTCCAATTCCTTTCCCAAATGCCTTTAAGGGAACTTAAAGATTCTATTATTGTAATACTTCTTTTAAATGCTGTAAGCAAAATCTTTGTGCATAGAATGGTATTATGATTTCATCATACACTAACTTATACACATTATCTAACCCAGGGGTGAAATCTAAAAATTTTCCCTACCAGTTCTGTGGGCATGGCTTAATTGGTGGGTGTGGCTTGGTGGTCAGATGACTGGGTGGGCATGGCCAATAACAATAAATAATAAAAAATAATAAATAAGGTATAGAAAACAATAAGAGGTACCAAAAACCAACTTTCACACTTTACACACACACAATACAACACAACTGACTCACACACAATACAAAAGCAGCTGCACTTCACCCAAAATGGCCCCTGCAACAAGCAGGAATCTCACACTTTCACACTTTATACACACACAACACAACTGACACACACACACAATGCCACATACAGCTTTGTGAGATTTTGTGTGTTTGTGTAGTTAGAGTGAAATGCTACAGAAACACACCAAATCTCAGAAAGCTGCACAAATATTTTATTTTATTATTTTAATTTATTTTTTTAGAACAGGGGTCTCCAACCTTAGTAACTTAGTTTGTGGACTTCAACTCCCAAAGTTCCTCATTCAGCAAAGCAGGAAGTCAATGCAAGCTTTTTTTTTTCTTTTCTTCGGTAGTTGAAGAAAACATGGTGTTGCCAGCCCGAAAGAGCAGTAATTATAGATAAGTGAGGAGGGGGAATTGGCTGGGCATGGGTGGGGGCTCTTGTAAGTGGGGGCTGTTAAAAAGTGAGTTTAAAAGCCTGTGAGGATCAGGAAACTCCTCTGGGATTGCCAGAGGAGGCTTTTAAAACCTCGGGTTTTTTCTTTTTTCTTTTTCCCTTCGGCTGAAGAGGGTTTTTTAAAAAAAACTTTTAAAGGGTTTTGATGATCTCTGCTCAGCCCCGCAATCATCAGAGGGGTTTATTTTTACTTTTAAAGGCATGTTTCAGCTGAAGAAAAACTTTTAAAAGTAAAAAAAAAACCCTCTGCTGATGGTGCAGCTCAGCAGCTCAGCAGAAGCAGGGGCCAGGGATTTTTGCTACTGGTCCTCTGAACCAGCAGCTACCATCGCTACCTAATTGGGTGAGCCGGTGCAAACCGGGAGCATTTCACCCCTGATCTAACCCATATAAGTTATGTACACATTCTTCATATTTGTACTAGAAAAGGAGAACAAAACATAATTTAAATTCCTCCAACACCTTATGTAACACATAAAAGGTCAAAACTCAATCGGATTCAGTTGATGAATTCTTCTGCTAAATCAGTATACATAATATTTGCTATATGCAACTGAAGACAAGACGGATTTATCTGGGTCTCATTTTTATGGGTGGGGGAAGAAAATGATATAAAACTATAAAGAAATGAACCATATTTTGCCAAAGTAGACATACTAGCAGACATTAGCTCTTCCGATTTGTTCCTATGTATTATACCATTTATTTAAGCATTTTGCCATTCCTTCTGTAACTTTGTATAATGCTCCTAAAATATAGATGTTCATGACTACTACTTGTAGATGACACAATTGTAGGATAATCCTGGAATTAATTTCACGGGTGTACAATTCTTTCTCCAGTTAGAAGCCCTTCAAAGGAGGTAAAGGTATAGCTGGTTCAAAATTACTCAATTAATCTAATTAAAGTTGTGTGATGTTATTTAAGTTACCCTCCTTAAATGTTCTAACAAAACAGGCCTACTTTTGTGTCCAATAAAATGAAAAACAGAAAGAGGAAAAAAGTCTGGGCATATCTTGTCATGATCAGTTGGATGAATAGAGTTTAGTAGCCCAATGAATGGCAACCTGCAAAGATGCCCATGAGAAAGCACCAAAGCAGCTGATCTTTCAGCAAAACTGATGGAATAACTCTTCATGAGAGATGCGTCCAGGTCTGTCTTATCTTAAATTACACAATAACAATCTCATCATATTAACTTTGCTATTATGATATATGCAGGTATATCAATAGTACTGTTGGTACAGTCAGGTTTTTCTTCCCATTTTCCAAAGATTGAAGAGGATGCTGGTTTATTTACACTCACTAGAGAATTTGTGTCATATACACACACATACATATACTGTGTTTCCCAGAAAATAAGAGAGGGTCTTATTTTTTTTAACCCCATGTAGCCAAAAGCAGAAGCAGCAGAAGTCTTTCTTTCTCTCCCCCAAACTCTGCCTCTGCAGCTTCCAAACCCCAGCCAGGGCAGTGGCTGCTCTGGGAGTGTGCTTCCCACTCTATGGTGACAGTGGCCTGAGGCCTCCCCTTCCCTGCTGCTCGTCTCCGCTCTGATTGCCCGAATGCTGATTGACTGGAGCATCCGCCGGTGAGTCCGGGAAGCCCCTCTCCCTTGGGAGTCACCGGATTGAACCGCGATCAGGCCAAACTCTTCCTGGGGAAGGGAGCCTCTTGTGCCTGCCTGCCCTCCCTTCCTCTCACAGGTCCCATTTACTCTTTCCAGGCGCCCAGCAGCGAGACTCTGGGCAGCCGCACCAAGGGCAGCTCTGACAGACGCAGCTCAGCCAGCCCAGCCATGGCCAATGCTCCTTGCCAATGGCTGTACTTGGCCACAGGGGGCCACCAGGCCTCCAAAGGCAGTGATGGGGGCAGCAGCAACACCTGCAATGTCTCAGCCATCCCCACTGAGATCCAAACCCAGTTACGGGACATGCCAGGCCTGCCATTGTAGTCCTCCACGACAGCCTGCCATGCATGGAGGCCTCTCTGCCACTGGTGGCTGCCCTGCCAAGAAAGCCCTGGGGTGGTGATGCTTGCACTGTGGCTGCTGTGGCAGGCACTTGGTAGCATGGGCTATGCGGATGTGGCTCCTGAGCAGGAGCAGGCACTCGAAGTCTACAGTCAGTGCCGTGGGTAGAGAAAGGAACGGGAATTTGCAGGGCTGTGGGGGGTGAGAAACTTATGTGTGTGTGTGGGGAGATGTATGAGAGAGGAGGGCTTATTTTGGGGGGAGGGCATCTATTTAGGCCCACCCCAAAAATCAGACTTGGCCTTATTTTCGGGACATGTCCTATTTTGGGGAAACAAGGTACATATATATATGGTCAACAAACGAGTCCCAGCCACGAAAATTGACCCCAGACCCAGGACAACACACAACGACACCACCAATCATCCTCACCAGATTCAAACCCAAGCCCATCCCACGTATGAAAAACAACCACCATCCAGAAGCCAAACCATGCAACCACTGGCTGCTGCACCCCCCTCCGATTCCCACACAAAGCAGGCTGACACACACCAGGAACACATGACAGGACCTCGGACTCGGAGCCAAACCAGGGCCCGGGATGCTGCATCACAGCCATCTGCTCAAGACATCACATCATAAAACTTCAGAGGCCACAACACCAAAGCTCAGGAACAAAAGACCAGGACCACACCCACACAGGATACTACGAAACAGCCGACCAATCTGCAAACACCCACTCCATCTACCAATCAAGATGCAACCACACAGCCAACCAACCTGCTCACAGCAACACTCCCCACCTCCCCACCAGTATTTATAGAGAGACGGCAGCTCCAACCACTCTTTGCTCGAGAAGCACAAAGCCGAAGACACCAGCCTGAAGATGATGAATGAGACCTCGTCGAAACGTCACCAAGATACTCTCAACCTTACATGGGAAAAGACCCGAAAATGCAAAGACCTACATACCTTTATCCGTAAAAACCTACGAAAACAAATACACACACACACACACACACACACACATATATATATCATACATACTCACACACACACACACACAGACACATATATATATACACACATACATACATACACACACACACACACACACACCCCTAGGATCTCCTTCAACCCAACAGTTCACATTCCTAATATGTAAGAAAAATCTATAGGTCTGTGGCAACTCAGTTGTTTTTATTTTAACACAGGAATAGGCCTGCTAGATCAAACAAAGCCCATCTAGTGTAGCATTATGTTCCCACAATGACCAATCAATTGCATGGAAAGCCCACAAGAAGGACATGAATCAACAGCATTCTCCCATACATTTTCTAACTACCAGCATTTTGAGTGATGCTATGCTTGATACCAGAGGCAGAATAGCCATCATGACTTGTAACCAATAAACTGCCTTATCTTTATGAAATAAATATTGGGCCTGTGTCCAACGATTATAACATCTAGAAAACAGTTTGCAGTGCAATGGGGGAGTCATTACTTTTCCCTTTCTCCAGGTCAAGTAAATGCTGAGAAAGATTGATAACTTGTAGAGAGATAAAGGAAAGAATGCTGAAAAGATTAGATTGGTAGACCTAATAAGGGAGACCATCCCACACAGTATAGTTGCCTGGTAGAGCTCAGAGAGCAAGAGAGTAATGAATCAGAGTTGGAGTCCCAGCAGGGAGACAGCCCATCATCAAATATCCCAGGATCCACAAAAGGAGACTACTAAGAAACAGAAGAATAAAGAAAGCTCAACTATATTGGAATGCATGGAAGAGAAAGACTGCAAAATGTTGAAAGTAAGAATTGGAGGTGTGACTGAGCACAGCATGCTAGCAATTTGATAGCATGAGCCATGATGAAACAAAGTAAGGAAGCAAGCAAAAGCATCAGAAAACAGTAGAAATTGAAGGATATGGTCAGCTGGTGCAGAAGATGAAAGTGCAAAGCAATCTATAATGTTGCTTCCTTAGCCATAGATAACAGTGACACGGTAGACTTCAAGCTCTAGTAAAATTAAAAACCAATTATAAATCCTGCACTCTATTTGATGAAGTTCAAAAAAGAGAATTCACAATTCAGAACTGAAGTGGCAGAAGCAATAAAATCCAGTGGGTCACAACAACATACAATAGACAGAAGAAAGTCTTGTTCTCAAAAAGCAAATTTTTCTCAGTTACTGCATTAAATCCCTTGTTCAAACATTAGAAGTCATGTTATGGGTTAAAGATTCTAATCTATAGGTCTTTGTACATTAACACCTTCCAAAATGAGCCATACCTTCTCATTATCTTACAAGGATCAACATATTCTGGCTACAGAAGATCAATTTAGATCAGGGGTAGTCAACCTTTTTATACCTACTGCCCACTTTCGTATCTCTGTTAGTAGTAAAATTTTCTAACCGCCCACCGGTTTGGGGGAGATGCGCGAGCTATTCTGGGATGAAGATCTTTTGTTTGCGGTCACACTATAGCGCCATTTAGTTTCACTTACGTAACGTGAACTAAACTTATGCGCGGGCGATACAAATAGTATATTTTCAGAAATTTAAATTGTCACAGGGAATTTTATGAAAACCTAATGAAAATGTTTTTAAATAATGCTATGAAAATTTTTTAAAAAGGCAATTAAATTAAAAAAAAGGAAAATGTTTCAGTATTGAACAAAACCCCTACCGCCCACCATGAAAGCTGGAACGCCCACTAGTGGGCGGTAGGGACCAGGTTGACTACCACTGATTTAGATAGTAATTCAGCCTTCCCCAATTAGATTTGCTGAAATATTAATTCCTAAAATTCCTAATCAGCAAAGCCAATGTTTAATAGAATCTCTGGGAGCTTTAGAGAAGACCTGGAGTATGCTAAACTGGAGAAGGAACATAATCCACATGTATATTTAGAAGCAAGTTCAGAACCCATATTACAGAAGATATATTTGGAAAGCTTCCTATTAATTCAACTGAATCCCACTTCAGCACTAAACTTTTTTCAGAGTGCATTAATAGGTATTTGGTGATTTAGGATGAAACACTGATTTTTAATATTATCAGATGATTGTATTTCCAAAGCAGATTATAATTCAGATTATAATAAACTATATTGCTGTATGGTATTTTGGAATAAAAAAAGAAAAAGTTGCTTTAGAGTATCCAGGGGGAATTCCTTAAAGCAGTTATAAGGTGTCCCAAAATTGCAGTTGCCTACCAGGAAAATATGTATATATTTTCATTAAAGGATTTGTGGCGGTAACTACACCTATGATCACGTGCATTGCTTAAAGTCTTAATATTGTTACAGTGGTACAGTGGTACAGTGGTATTCAACTGCTTTGAATGTGGTACTCAACGCATTTTGACATGAACATTTTGTCCCGATATTTGTAGTTTGTTTGGTACTTGATGCACAAGCTTGTCAGTGTTGGCTGCCTCATAACTCACTACCCTTTCCAGGGTCACACATTTGTCACATAGTTTGTTTGGTATTCGTTGTTTTTAGTACTCATTGTGTCTCCCGGAATGAATTAATGACGAGTACTGATGTACCACTGTACTTGAAATATTATGCTGCTGAAAGAGACTTACTAATTATTTTAAGGTTATATAAAATACAAGAAATACAGATAAAGATGAAATCTGCGGTCTGAATGACTGCAAAAAAAATGCACTTCAAATGTGTATTTTGGTATCTACCTTCATTAAAGCAATCTGATGAGATACATTTGGTAGTTCTACAGATGCATATACAGTTCTTGTCTTCTTTTTCTACTTCTTTCTTCATTAAAAAAGACTCAAAATATTCCCGTTTATATAGAAATGGATGAAAGACTGCATTTGGCAAGCCTCTTTCATTTTGTAATTTGTTTCATTGTGCAAATGCAGCAAAGGGGTTTTCTATTATGCTTTCAGTTTGAGTCTGCATAGAGTAACTTCCAGCTGTTGACTGTGCGATTAGTCCTTTAAAGTGCAAAAATGGCTGTTTACAAATACCCATAATTACTGTAATTTTCAGGCAAGAAATCTGCATTCACCTCAAACCAGCCCACATGCCAGTTTTTGCCTGGACAAAATTATTTTTTTTTCTAAGGCTAGAAACCTCAGTCACTTTTATTCTTAAAAATTAACAAAATATATTTTGACTCAGAAGTAGATTTTAGCATGAATAGACCTTTGAGACATCCAACTGTTTCAATAATATTTCCTATTCTGGGGGAGCAATTTTTTTTTTCCTTGATAGCATTTGTTTTTATATGCACTGCATTGGAATGATGTTTTCTGAATTCTGCCAGGAAAGACTTATCATATGTGGATGCCATTGCTGTAACATAAAGATAAGGATGGAAGCTTCTTGCATGCATAAGCTTATGAGTCCGTAAATTGGAACTATCCTTCAAAGTACAATGAATTTTACCATTCCAGGAATTTTTTTAAAAAAGAAAAATAATGAAATACGCACATAAATAAGCTACAAATGCTGTTTTCCACAAAATTATTTTATTTCTTTGACTTAAAAATATGCATAGGCTTACTTCATGGGGAAAAAAAACTATAAAGCCATTGCCCCATTTCTTACTATGCTTTCAGTAGAGTAGGATTATGGGCTGGTGGAGCAGGGGGAGGGACAGATTCCAAGAGTTTCTACGCTTGGAATTCTCTGCCTTAGAATTACTCAAGTACAAAATGCATTGTCTTCATCCATTGGGTGGTCTTGCATAAGGACCAGAAGTGATATACAATACATATGGACAGTTTCACATAGGCCTCATCTTTGGAGTAACAGGCAATAGATCTGGCACATAGATAGAAGAAGATAAAATATTCGAAAAAATTGGCTATATGGAATCAGGATGCTTATACTCAGTGGTGGGATTCCAATAATTTAAAACCGGTTCTCTGCCCTAATTATTTCTTCCAACAACCAGTTTGCCAAACTGCTCAGAAAGTTAACAACCGGTTCTCCCGAAGTGGTGCAAACTGGCTGAATCCCATCACTGCTTATACTGTACAGTCTTGTCTTTCCACTTATTATGTCATCCATTCCTGTTACAATGCATTCTATCCGCTATATATGAGGTAGCAGATTACATCTGATGGCGGAGAGGGAGTAGGTAGAGATTAAACATTACTAGAGCAAAAGCAAACTAACTTCCTTGCTGAGCATGATCTAATTCAAAGATGAAAGCATTTATGACTTCCGGTTGCTTCATTAAAAAGCTATTCCTTGCACACAGATTTTTGGTAAAAAACCAGGAGTTCTTCTCACAAGGCTATTCCTGGCTTCAGCGTTTTTTTAAACCTCTTTGTCTATGCTTTTTGTACCTGACTGCAACTGGTGGATGTTAGGATTCTATTCAAAGAAAAAGGTCATAAGGTTATATAGTCTGTCCTGATTAAATAGCAACTTAGGCTGCTGTGTGTTTGTTTCCCCCCATTTTATAAACGAGAATGAGAGGGAGATAGGATACCTTGGATGTCCCACTGGGAAAGAAAGGTGGGTGAGATGGTGGAATTGCTTGATCCTGTCCCTTCCTGCCGTTTGTTCTCTAGTCTAACTCAATCTTCAGATGGTGTGCAGCTTGTGAATATTTTAAGTTCTCACATAGAAAAGCAGGTGAAAGAACTTCGAGAAGACAAATGATAAATTAAACAATCCTTTACCTCTCTGGGCTTTTACTCTACAGACTGCCTCCAAAGTGGCTTTTTGGTCCCAAAAATGTTTAAGAAAAGTCAATTGCCTATCTGTAATAGGCATGTCAACCTTTTTGACAGGATTAGATAGGCTTTTGCTGTCTAAACCAGATATATGTCCATGAACACAATCAAAGCATCATTTCTTTTTTAAAAAATGAGTAATTCTAAGGAGAAGATAAATATCTAGTATATTACAGATGAAAACACATACTTTCCCAAACAATATGGCCTTTGAGAACCTGTTAGTCAATAAAATAAAACACTCCATTCTCTTTAATTAACATATGAAATAAACACAATCTGCAACACCTAGTGTGCAGCAGCAATTAAGAGGCAAGGCTTAGTTAAACCTTCTAATATCTCATTTAAATATGCAATTAACGGATAATTGCTTACAATCAATAAAAAATGAATTATTTTAGAGGGGGCTAAATTATTATTATTTTTAGTGGGGCTTTCTGCTACTTTAGAGAGAATTTTATACCTCTTGCTAGATCAACATTCTGCCACTTTAGAGTCTTTTGATTTATTCTGATACGATAGCAACAGCTTTAAAAATGTAGGCTTCAAAAGCCAGTGGTCACTTTTATTGTTCCAACTTTAGTCCTGGGAATTGTAGTTTTGGATCTTAAAAAAATGATGGTAAGCACCTAAGTAAACTGTAGCTCCCAAGGTGCTTTAACGGCAGTTAAAAACAGGTTTGCATTTCCTGTTTTTAACTGCCATTAAAGCACCTTGGGAGCTACAGTTTGCAATTCCTGTACATTTTATGTTATCTATTGGCTGCAGCTTTCTCTGTCTTTGCTGATTTTGTCCAAACAAAATAAAATATCCATGTATAATCCATATCTTCCAACAAACGTGATCAGGCCAGAAGCCTTGAAAGAGAAAAGGCATTTCTGATCAGCTTGCAGCCCTTCCAAAAACAATACAACTTTCACATAGGTTGGGATCCTCTGTGAAAATTAATCAGAATTAATCAGAAATTAATTCTGATTATCATGCACAAAATAACATAAAATAATATTGTAGGAACTCTAAAATTATAAAATTGATTGAAACAGAAACAAAGCAAACTTAAACATTAATAGAATGTCTTTTTTGACAGATCATAAAAATATTAATTTCAGAATGAATAACTCTCAAGAAATAAACTTATATTTGGGGGGGGGGAATATCTTCTTAGGAAATCAGTTCCTTTGCTGCCATTTCGCAGCCAATGTCCCTGAGATGCATTGAATTACAATTCCCATAATTCCCAACATTTATCACTTACTCCATACAGATTTGCACAGAGTCTTAATTAATTAATGCACAGAGCTGGATGGCAACTAAGTGTTAAGGAAATCTAACACATTTAAAGGTTGCTCTGTGTTACCAAAAACAGCCTGAAATAAGCCTAACAGTTGCATTCAATTATACAAGTGTGATTATAGGCACTCGGTCATATCCATTATTTTACACATACAGGGTCAGATAGCTGACATCAATATAGACTATATTAGGGAGAAGGTTAGCTGAACCTGTGGTAAAGACTTCAAGCCAATGAATAGACTTCTGATCATTCTGTCTAAATGGAATAAAGAATACCATTTCTACCCATATGTAAACATTCTTGTTTTCATTTATTTATTTAGCAATTTATCAGATTTTTAAAACCAGTCATCTCTGTCACAGTGGGACCCTGTGCAATGTACAAATAAAATATTAAAAACGTAAAAATGTATACAGAATTTAAAAAGAGGCAAGTGATGTTAAAAATTAATTAAAGGCAGAAGGTGAGCTTTTAGGGCACTAACCAGGCCCACAACTGAATGCCTCTCTGTGCGCTCTCAGCAAGGCTGCCGAGCCATGTTTTCATGATTGCTTCATTACTATTGTTAGGGCAACAATGACTACAAATGACAATATCATGTCAATTCTAAAAGCTCTCCTGGCAGGACATATTTTTCTTTATAACAAGGTACAACATTGTGGCATTAATTCTCCACATCATTTTCCTATGTAGATGCAAAATGCACTTCATAAAATGATCACTGGGCTGCTTGTGGTTGTCAGAGGTTTGGGAGAACCTCTATCTAAGATTTTCTGCAGTTCGGAGAACCCCCAAATCCCACTCCTGGCTGGCCCCACCCATTCCTCCCCTCCCAGGAGTCCCCATGCAGCCCGTTTTGGATGTAGGTAAGTGCAAGGTCGGTGTAGAATCTTGGGAAGAGTGAAAAGCGGGCCTACTGGAAGTTTGGGAAGGCTGGAAACGGGCTTATTTCCAGCCTCCAGAGGGCCTCCGGATCCTGGGGAGGGCAAAAACTCCTCCACACACACACCATGGTGCAGGAGGCTGACAAGGCCATGCCTATCATAGTCATACCCACCCAGCAACCGGGCAGAGAACCCCTTGCTAAAATTTTTGAAGCCCACTCCTGTGTTGGTTCTCTATTATCTATAGAAGGATTTTTCAAACTGTTTCCATTAGAATTTGATGGGGTTCCATGAGAGATTTAAGAACAACAAAAAAGTTTATTTGAGCCTATATGCAATTCTCTTTCTTTGTATTTAGAACAGAGGTTTCAAGTTTTGTTTTGTTTAAAAAAGCTTCTGCAGTTAATACAATGTAAACCAGTGTTCTTCAGCTAGGCAAATTTAAGATGTGTGACCTTTGATGCGTCAAACTCCCAGCTGGTTAGGGACCCTTGGGAATTGAAGTTTACATATCTTAAAATTGGCAAGTTTGAAAAATACTGAAAAAATAATAAAACTTATATTAAAAGATAGCATTTTTCTTTTAGGAATACCATCCCCACGCCTCTCTTTGCAATTTTCCAGAATTCACTAAGAATGGCCTTAAGAAAGAAGCAAAAAGGGTTTTGCTTTTTTAAAGAATAGCTACTGCTTTTCATCTCTTTCACCTCTTTTTATGGTGCCATTTTATGTGCCTCTTGACTGGTATCACTTTTTATTTTAATGTGGAAACTTACTTACTTACTTACTTACTTACTTACTTACTTACTTACTTACTTACTTATTTATTTATTTATTTATTTATTTATTTATTTATTTATTTATTTGATTTTTATATCGCCCTTCTCCCGAAGGAGTCAGGGCGGTGCACAGCCAAGTAAAAACAACATGAACATAGACAAATGTTAAAAAGCGTATTAAAAAACTGATTATAAAATGGCCAATTAAAATTAAAACTAAAGTAAAACAATCCTAAAACCCCACTTAAAATTTCATCAAGCTAGCCCCGCACGGTGGAATAGGAGAGTCTTGAGCTCACGTTTAAAAGACCAGAGGTTGGGGAGTTGACGCAACCCCGGAGGCAACTCATTCCATAGGGCTGGAGCCTCCACAGAGAAAGCCTTCCCCCTGGGGGCCGCCAGTTGACATTGTTTGACTGATGGCACCCTGAGGAGGCCCTCTCTATGGGAGCGCACAGGCCGATGGGAGGCTATAGGTGGCAGTAGGCGGTCCCGTTAGTAACCCGGTCCTGTGCCATGGAGCGCTTTAAAGGTGATAACCTTGAATTGCACCCGGAAGACCACCGGCAACCAGTACAGGCTGTGCAAAAGAGGTGTTATATGGGAGCATTGCGGTGCCCCTTCTATTACCCGCACAGCCGCATTCTGGACCAGTTGGAGCCTCCTGGTGCTCTTCAAGGGGAGCCCCATGTAGAGAGCATTGCAGTAGTCTAGGCGGGAAGTGACAAGGGCATGAGTGACCGTGCATAGGGAATCCCGGTCAAGAAAGGGACGCAACTGGTGAATCAGGCGCACCTGATAAAAAGCTCCCCTGGCAACAGCCGTCATATGTTCTTCTAAGGACAGCTGATCATCCAGGAGAATGCCTAAGTTGCGAACCCTCCCCGGGGGGCCAATGATTCGCCCCCAACAGTCAGCAATGGAGTAAGCTGGCTGTACCAGGATGCTAGCATCCACAGCCACTCTGTCTTGGATGGGTTGAGCTGAAGCTTGTTCTTCCCCATCCAAATCCGCATGGCTTCCAGACACCGGGACATTATGTCGATGGCTTCATTGGGGTGGTTAGGGGTGGAAATGTACAGCTGAGTGTCATCAGCGTACAGATGGTATTCCACCCCAAAACCATGGATAATCTTACCCACCGGCTTCATATAGATGTTGAACAGGAGAGGTGAGAGAACCGACCCCTGCGGCACCCCACATATGAGGAGCCTTGAGGTCGATCTCTGCCCCCCTGCCAACACCGTCTGCGATCGGTCGGAGAGATAGGAGGAGAACCACCGAAAAATGGTGCCCCCCACTCCTAGGCCCCCCAACCGCCGCAGCAGGATACCATGGTCGATGGTATCAAAAGCCGCTGAGAGATCTAATAGGACCGGGACAGAGGAACAGCCCCTGTCCCGAGACCTCCAGAGATCATCAACCAACGCGACCAAAATCGTCTCTGTGCTGTACCCAGGCCTGAAGCCGGACTGGAACGGGTCTAGATAGACAGTTTCATCCAGGTACTGGGGAAGCTGACATGCCACCACACTCTCAACAACTTTCGCCACAAAGCGAAGGTTGGAGACAGGATGATAATTTGCCAAGATAGCCGGGTCCAGGGAGGGCTTCTTAAGGAGGGGCCTCACCACCGCCTCTTTCAAGGCGGTAGGAAAGACACCCTCCATTAAAGTGGCGTTAATAATTCCCAGGAGCCAGTGTCGTGTAACCTCCTGTGTGGCCAGTACCAACCAGGAGGGACACGGGTCCAATAAACATGTGGTCACATTCAGCCTCCTCAGTATCCTGTCCATGTCCTCGGGAGTCACAGCATCAAACTCTCCCCAGATAACATTCTCAAGAACAACCTCTGTCATCCCACCCGAATCTACCCAATCAGCATCCAGACCGTCCCAGATCCGAGCGATTTTATCGGGCAGATACTGTCCAAAATCCTCAGCACGGCCCTGCAAGGGTCCTCCCAGGCTCCCTGTTCAAGAAGGGAGCTGGTCACCCTAAACAGGGCGGCTGGGCGATTATCTGCTGATACAATAAGAGCGGAAAAATAATTATGTTTTGCTGCTCTTATCGCCACTAGGTAGGTCTGAATATAAGACCTTACCAGTGTTTGATCGGATTCAGATCGGCTGGACCTCCAGATACTCTCTAGGCATCTTTTCTGGCGCTTCATCTTTCTCAGCTCCTCAGAAAACCATGGAGCCGGTCGAGATCGTCGCCGGGTCAGAGGCCTCAAAGGCACGACATGGTCTAAAGCCCCCATTGCCACCCTATCCCAGGCAGCGACTAGTTCTTCAGCCGAGCCGTGGGCTAGGTCCTCAGGGAACAGCCCAAGCTCTGTCAGGAACCTTTCTGGGTCCATCAGGCGCCTGGGACGGAACCAGCGAACCGGTTCCGTCTCCCTGTGGTGAGGGTTGGCAGTTCGAAAGTCAAGTCGGAGGAGTGAATGATCTGACCATGACAGGGGTTCAATAATTAAATCCCCCAATTCCAGATCATTCAGCCACTGTCCCGAGACAAAAATCAAGTCCAGAGTGTTTCCCCTGATGTGAGTGGGACCATTCACTAACTGGGTCAGATCCAAGGCTGTCCGGAGGCCATGAACTCCCGAGCCGTCGTCGAGGTTTCGGCTGCCAACGGCAGGTTGAAATCCCCCATAAGCATCAGTCTGGGGGTATCCACCGCTGTCCCGGCTATCACCTCAAGCAGCTCGGGCAGGGCTGCTGTCACGTAGCAAGGAGCCAGGTACGTAATCAGCAGACCCACCTGCATCCCCAGACCCCACTTCACAAGGAGAGATTCACATCCGACTATCTGCAGCACAGTGACCTCCCTCGGTTCAAGACATTCGTTAATAATAACCGCCACCCCCCATCCCTATCCTGGGCCCTCGGCTGATGAAATGTACGGAAGCCTGGCAGGCACATCTCAATAAGGGGAACCCCCCCCCCTTAAACTCAGAAGCTCTTGAAAAGCTAAAAAGGAAAATAAAAACTTTCTAAACAATTTAATAATAAGACCTTCAAGACTGGAAATACTTCAGTTGATGCATTGATGCACTGGATTTCTATTTAGTTTAATTCTTATAAGGGCCAATTGTAAAACACAACATAATTTTAATGAAGCGTTTTGGCCTTGACCAAGAAAGGATAATTCAGAAAGTCAATATCTTGGATGGAAGATAGGGTATGGTGCCCAGTGCAACAAGAAATGGCAAAAATAATTATGTACAAATAATTGCAAATACAGGAATAAATACCACATTGTTATAAGTGATGAATCGGATCACATTTCTCTCCTCTAGCAGATTATATGCAAGTTAGATTGGATTTACTAGTAAGACCTAGTAATGGATTTCAATAGATCAGCAACAGATTCTGACTCCCAACTGTTTCAAAATAGGAATAGTGATTTTATCCCCATTTACTAATTACATTTTTGAAATGAAGGATGCTTGTGATGAAAAACAGGTATGATTTATTTTTGGAAAGACCATGAGTTCTATCTAGTTCTGTTTGCTAAACAAATCTGTAATAATTGGATTATTTATGTCTCCTATGATGAGTTGTTTTATAGGCTTTGAGGTTACAAGGAAGAAAGAAGAATATTGTAGGCCTGAAGGTTATCCATCCCTGTGGAAATGAATATATATATACATATATATTATATATGTATATAATACACACACACACACACACACACACACACACACACACACATATAGTACATATAATAAAAGCACTTTTGATAATGATGATAAATGTTAAATGGTTAAAATGGACTATATTAATAACATCTTCAGCATATTATTTTTATTTATTTAATACAATTTATACTCCCATTATGATTATTAGTCCTAAAACATTGTGAAGATCTTGCATGTAGCTTGTTGTTTTATGGAAAAGAGTTACACTTTAGGTTTGCCATTTTTAAATATCAAGAGAGCCAGTTTGGTCTAGTTTAGTCTAGTAGTTAAGGCACCATGCTAGAAAGCAGAGGCTCATGAAAACTATCTTGGTGACTTGAGACTAGTCACTCTCTCTCAGCCCAATCCACCTCCAACGGTTGTTGTTCGGAGGAAAATAGGAGAAGGAAGGTATATTGGATAAGTTTGCTTCCTTAAGTTATTCATTAAAATAAAAAAGATGGGATTAAAATAATAAAATAAAATGATAAAATAAAATAAATAAAATATAATAAAATCTTGATCAACATACATAGCTCTTTCAATATGAGATTAACTATATTTATTCTTCTAAATTCTAACTTTCAAAGCTTAGAAATTAAATGGAAACAATTTTGAAAGCTCAAATGAAGATTATAACTATTTGATTATAAACAATCAGACAATAATTTATTACATTGATCAATATGGTACCAATTTTTGAACCATCCAGAAAAATCATTTAAAATTTTTATAAAAATGTTGTGTCAGTACTTAATTCTGAGGATAATGAAATTAATTTCTCTGAAATCTAACAGGAATCAGGTCATACATTTATTTTAATTATTAGAAATACAATTAGGTTCCATTGTTGGATTTCCTAAAACCTAAGAGCCATGAATACAGAGATATTTTAAATCTTCTGGATTCAGTATTTATTCCAATCTTGAATATCAGGTTAAAAAAAAAAACTTCTTTCATATACCACTCCTTTATATTCCCCGTCTACTCCTGCTGGAACTGCCAATTAATTTCCTATTTTGCAAATACCCTTTCTCAACAAGAACAAAAATATTTGTTTTACAAGAGGTATCCTGTATTCCTGCTCATTTTAAATTCATCCTCTGCTTTAATTTAAGAGATAACTCATTCCTGTTTGCTGAGTCTTAATGCGCTGTGATTTTTTTTTCCCTACAAGCAATATACGTGTGTAATTAATAAACAATTTAGTATGTTGAGAAACCTAGGAACTTGGCAAATGTTCTGGGGATATGAAATCTCAGGAAAAGCAGCACATTATAAGAAATAGTAAGTAATTACTTATGTAAGCTTTTCTTTTTAATTCTAAGAACATTAGCTACTAATTACCTACTAATTACCAGTACTTCAGCAGGTGTATGCACTTAACTGTAGGCTAAAACCCCTGTGAAAAACAACCCCCTCGCACTCCCTCTCTAGATTAAAAGAGAATCCCCTTGGACCTCATAACATGGCAGAGGTGCAGCAGAGCTGTTTACATGGCAGTGCTTAAACTGCTTGATTGCTTAAGGAGAAAACAGGCTCCGGTTTCTCTGCCTCTCTTTTTTCGTTAATGTCAAAGCAATTTACTGAAATGAATAAGTGGACTAGTAACCAAATGAAATCTGGAGGGCAGAATGGTGATGGTGGGGGAGGCAAATCTAAACTATGATTAAGATGTCTCCATCCCAAGCACATTTATCTCACTTTCACAGGGAGATGGCAAATTATTTCTGGTTATGGATGCAGGGGGAAAGAAAGAGTGAGTCAAAAGTTTCAGGCCCCAATCTAGCAAAAGTTAGGCATGATTAAAGACTGATTGAAACCAATAGAACTGCTAATTGTGATATAAGATATACTAATGCCAAGTCTTGTTGGTTCTTGTTGTTTTCATTAGCTGATTTGGTTTGTCTCTAATATTCTGTGCCTTAAAATGAAAAATGAGGTGGACATTTCTGTGATCCATTTGTGTCAAAACCTGAAAGCGTGTTTTTCTACTTCTGAGAGGAGCCAATATGCAGTATTCCTAACTGGATCTTGGCATTACCTCTTTATATAATGTTTCCATTCAAACATCAAAGAAAAGCTGAGTGTAAGCTGTGTATTTCCTTCATGGTTAATGTTCAGCTGAAATTACACTCAAACTAACTTTGATTTATAGTGTTTATAAAGAACAGACTAATAAAGTCCAGGCAACCTTCTTTGGAAGGGAATCCATTTTCAACCCTTAGAGCCAGGGCCCTTTCTATCAGTCTGCTCAAAACTAGAAAGAAGCAAACCTACAAAACCTACAAACAAAAAAACAAAATGCACAGGTACGGTATATGTGGTACCTTGCTCAATATAGTAACTGTGAGAGGGATCTTGGAGTCCTAGTGGACAACCATTTAGATATGAGCCTGCAGAGTGCAGCAGCTGCCAAAAAAGCCAACACAGTTCTGGACTGCATAAACAGAGGGATAGAATCAAGATCACGTGAAGTGTTAATACCACTTTATAATGCCTTGGTAAGGCCACACTTGGAGTATTGCATTCAATTTTGGTCACCACGATGTAAAAAAGATGTTGAGACTCTAGAAATAGTGCAGAGAAGAACAACAAAGATGATTAGGGGACTGGAGGCTAAAACATATGAAGAACGGTTGCAGGCACTGGGTATGCCTAATTTAATGAAAAGGACTAGGGGAGACATGATAGCAGTGTTCCAATATCTCAGGGGTTGCCACAAAGAGGGAGTCAAACTATTCTCCAAAGCACCTGAGGGTAGAACAAGAAGCAATGGGTGGAAACTAATCAAGGAGAGAAGCAACTTAGAACGAAGGAGAAATTTCCCGACAGTTAGAACAATTAATCAGTGGAACAACTTGCCTGCAGAAGTTGTTCATGCTCCAACACTGAAAATTTTTAAGAAGATGTTGGTTAACCATTTGTCTGAAGTGGTTTAGGGTTTTCTGCCTGGGCAGGGGCTTGGACTAGAAGATCTCCAAGGTCCCTTCCAACTCTGTTGTTGTTATTATTATTATTATTTAATTAATTAATAGCAAAAGTTGGGACACTAGAGAAATACCTCCCACATGAAGATATCCAATGACATCTGACATGTCCAAATGTCTGAATGGGATGGCATTTATTTATGACAGAGACCATAAATGTCAGTCAAATGCTGATTCACGGCCAGCAAAATCTCTCAGGAAAAGGAGAAAGCATGAGATTGCCTATGCAGAATCCGGACAGCCACACATCACATAAATCAGGGGTATCAAACTCACATCATCACAGCAACATCATGTGATGTATCATGACTTTTTTCTCCCCTTCACTAAAATGGATGTGGGTGTGGCCACCATGTGACATATCTGGCCCAAGGGCCACAAATTTGACAGCCCTGACATAAATAGACTGCAGGAACTGATATTTTTGCAGTCAGTTTATAAGTTGAATGGTTGCAAGTTGAAAGGTTTTGATTAAACTCATGATCATAACAGCCTTTATGGACAAAATATGCAACTAAGCCTCATTTCTTAATCATGTTTTGTACTACTTTTTACTGCTGATATTACTACTTTTGCTGAAATATTAAAACCCTTTAAAACAACAAGTTTTTACTGCTTTCACTGAGTTGAGTGAGTTTCCCTCTCCTTTGCAAAAGAAACTTTAAATTCTTTAAATAAGGATTTAGAAAAATACATTTTGGAATAAACATCAAAAGAGTGTTTAGAGTGTTGATTTTGAGAAGTTAAAAACTAAGGGCCCAGATGGATTTGAAATAAGAATTTGAAATTAATTATAAGAATTAATTTCCTTCCTGTGGGAAACTAGATAAAATGAGACTTTGAATTTCAGATAATATATGGAACCAGAAAAAACTAAAGATTGCAATTAAAGCAGAGGAATACTCAGATTTGACATTCTACTACACAATGGGGCAAAACCTTTTAATAATGGATATTCTTAGGGAGATCTATGAACTATGACTCAGAAATTAATTAAAATATCATCATATAGAGAATGCTGTGCAAATGTTATAACAGAAGAGGAACAAGGTGTACTGAATAAGACTGATTTGAAAGTGCATCTAAATATGACAAATTATAAGAATAATATGAAAAAGATGATATACGGAATATGCAAAAGAAAACAATTGATGCTGTGATGTTTGAAAAAATCAGATAAGTATCCAATCAGAAGTAAGATTTCATTAACTTCCTTTTTTTATTGGAATTACAAAGGAGTTCTGTTAAAGTTTTAAAGGATTTGCTGAGAGGAGACAAAAAGAAGTTGAAAGAAATCAAGTTTGAGAACATTATTTGAAGGGATTAAAAGTCAAGATTGTAAAATGTAAAGGAATACAGAGTTGGTTTATTTGATTAAAGTTAAAATAGATATCTTATCTTTGGTAGTCTTTAATGGATTTTTGCTAACTAGGAATGAATGACAAGGCATTAAGTTTTTGTTTATAGTTAAGGGATGAATTATGTGAGAAGAGAGCACGTTGTATTTTAAGAGATGATATAAGTTACCAAAATTGTTTGCACTTGTGATGAAGGAGAAAGTTATTTCTTTATATTTTTCTATTGCTTCTATTTTTTTCTTCAATTTGTCATTTTTATATTTTTTGTAGCTTGTGTTAGTTTTTATTTTTTCTAATTGTAATCTTTAATAGATTTATTCTTTTAAAAAAATCAGGCAGGATAATGAACTGTAGTGCTTCGTTAAAAAAAATAAAATAGAGAAATATCACCCATCTGGCTGTTGCTATCATTTTTCAATCTATTTGGGAATTTTGTGTAGGCATGGAATTGTTTGGGAAAACAATATTGTAAAAGACTTATCTGTTTTTTTAGCAATATTTTGCCAAAAATGTTTATTGGACATCTGGGCAGGCACTAATGTATTTGGAGGTTTGGATGCCAGTGTGAGCAGGACTAGCCCATATCATTTGCTTGATGTGATCATACTTCATGAATCTGCACAAGTTATTTTGTACACAAACATAAATTAACAGATTATATATTAATTCACACACTATTCTTATTTCTACTGAATCATAAACTTTCAAAGTATTCCCCTCCTCTCCCCAAATCCAGCGTTTGAAACTTTGTTTGTGTAGAGTTGATGGCAGTGCAGAAGGTACACAAGAATAAATCTATGTTTTATTCTTGAAATAAAATAGAGTACCACGTAGGTCACAGCTGCATATATTGTCCTTAGAAATTTCAATTTTTAATCTAATAAACAATGGATGTATAAGATAGAGGAACTATGATGTCCATATTTGTGGTATGTGAGGCTCAGGAACCTCAAGCCCCATCAGGATCAAACTCTAGCCTGTGGACAGAGTTAGCCTGCAATAATGCATTCTAATCACTGCATATCTTTCCATATATCTTTCATATATATCTTTCTATGAACACTAGAGATCCTATACAATTGGTGATGTTTAGGGTCACTTCGAATGGAATTATAACTTTGAATTTAAGACAAAAATTTACAGTTTTGTTTTGGAAATATATATTTATCATGTTATTTCTCTCCAGCAATAAAATACAGAGTAGGAACAAGCCAGAGAAATAAAAATAGCAAGCAAAAGGTGTTACACTAAACTACCCACACTTGTTGACTTCTATGGCTTAATCAAGCACAGTTACTAAGCAAGTATATATAGTAAAGTAAGTCATATTCTATATTTATATTCATGTCATTCACAGCATTACCTACTCAAAGTAAAAACAGTACCAGTACATTTTTCCATATCCATATTCATCAGAAAGACATATAAGGTCATGTTTGCATGCTATAGTATGCACAACAGAGGTGGATTTCAGCAGGTTCTGACCAGTTCTGGAGAACCAGTAGTGGAAATTTTGAGTAGTTCGGAGAACCGGTAGTAAAAATTCTGACTGGCCCCACCCCCATCTATTCTCTGCCTCCCAAGTCCCAGCTGATTGGGAAGAAATGGGGTTTTGCAGTAACCTTCCCCTGGATTGGGGAGGGAATGGAGATTTTGCAGTAATCTTCCTTGGATTGGGGAGGGAATGGAGATTTTACAGTATCCTTCCCCTGCCATGCCCACCAAGCCATGCCCACCAAGCCATGTCACGTCCACCAAGCCACACCTACAGAACCGGTAGTAAAAAAATTTGAAACCCACCACTGATGCACAAGTGAAATCAAAGTTCACTTTCACCCAAGGTGTGGTCACATTATTCTATGCAAACTAGGATCTTTAATCTAGTAGCTGCCTACTAAAACCCATCTATTTAAGAAACACTCCCAGTCTTGAAATGACTTCTGAGGAATATGACTCTTTATTGATTAAAGAGAATTTCTTACAAAGAAAGCATGATGGAATGGTGAAATGTAAGTGCCACCCCTTCTTGCTACAAGCCATGCACCCAGCAATATTTCCTTAGCCTGAACTATCAACTTCCACTTCACCTGCTATTCTTTTTTTTGATGGATGTAAGTATTGTTCATATGGATATTGGGAATTTTAATTAGAGAAATTTTTGATTATATATAAATGACTTTAATTTCATGTATCTTAGGTGTAATGTTCAGAAATATGTTTCAGGAATTTATTCAAATGAGAAAACAAAGCCATGTGTAAAAGTTTGGTCCTACACAAAAGCCTTTCTATTTATTCCGTCATTTCATAATAAAATTTAACTCTCAAGAAAGTGAAAAAAATCAGTATTGATGAATAAAAGAATGCTAGTACAATGAAAAATATTTATGCCTTTATCAAAGAACAATATTTTATTTGTTTTAGTCGCTTTCAATTGCATTATAACTGATGCATTACTTCACTATGTTGAAAGTGGATTTAAGAAAAACCTTGAAAATGTTCCATTTATTAAAATCAAGAAAAATATTACTGTATGCTTTTTCTTCATTATCCTGCTTTCTCTCCGATCACAAATGCATAATCTCTTTCAGTGCACTGAAAATGGAATAGATCAATTTAAAGGTGGGGGGAATTCCACCCACACACAAATATTTATCATCCTTTGATGCATCTTCTAAAGTACTGGAGGCTAACTTTCCCCGGGCTCGAAGTAACAGTGGAAAGCAGTGCTAAATGGTTGGACTTGGAAGAAATATAATCTTTATTTCCTCTTACAGAAATACATTCTGACCAACTGTAATAAAACTACCTCACATCCAAAAGGTACTCTGTGGTCTCAGCTTTGTGGATATAATCTATGTCATGCATTTATGCATTTAAAATTCCATAAAGTTTTCTTTCTCACCACATCAGTGCAATTATAAGTGGTGGAAGGTCAGACCATATGGCCACTGCTCAAGCAATTTTCAGGTCATTACAACTGGATCACTGTTATCAGAAGACTTAAAAGCCTCCTCATCAAAAATGAGGGATTTCCTGTAATTTCACTTTGATATATACCCAATGGAATTCAGAGCACAGAATTCAATGGTAAGAATATCTGCAAATAATATAAAAGAAAATTTCTGGCAGAAGAAATCGTGGATATTTTGTTTGTTTGTTTTTTTAAAAAAACCAAAAAGGGTAAAATGGTGCCTATACAACAACAGTGTGCATTATTGACTTTAAATTCACTCAGTCATTCA